>NC_086447.1:179700294-179844404 GCF_028390025.1 Pseudophryne corroboree
CCCATGCCTCCTGCGGAGCCCGTCTATTCCCCATGGTCCTTACGGAGTCCCAGCATCCTCTAGGACGTTAGATAAATGCTTTATAACTACACAAGGCCTGTGGTTGGCAGGGGTGTGGTTCATCAAATCGACAGTGTCTAGGTCGACAATGTTTAGGTCGACCACTATAGGTAGACAGTCACTAGGTCGACATGGATAGAAGGTTGACAGGGTTTCTAGGTCGACATGTGCTAGGTCGACAGGTCTAAAGGTCGACATGAGGATTTTTTTTTTTTGTCGTTTTCTTCGTAGAGTGACCGGGATCCCAAATTAGTGCACCGCTTCGCTCGCCATGCTTCGGGCATGGTGCCTTCGCTCCGCTACCGCTTCGCTCGGCACACTTTACCGTTCCAATCGTAGTCCACGTGGATCGTTAAGTATGAAAAAATGCAAAAAAAGAAAAAAAATTGTGAAAAACTCATGTCGACCTTTAGACATGTCGACCTAGCACATGTCGACCTAGAAACCCTGTCGACCTAGAAACCCTGTCGACCTAGTGACTGTCGACCTATAGTGGTCGACCTAAACACTGTCGATCTTCAGACCGGATCCCGGTTGGCAGGAGTATAGAGCAAGGTGTGCTGGGTGATCGGCACATCTTTGGCACAATCCTACTATACGGCACATCTTTGGCACAATCCAACTATACATCCTAAATGCTTTCAAAATAACAAAACAAAAAAAAAAAGGTCCATTATACTTTAAATGAGTATGTATGCCCTCAAAAATGACTGCATGTTTCCGCATTTGGGACATGGGCCCTCATTCCGAGTTGATCGCTAGCTGCCGTTGTTCGCAGCGCAGCTATCAGGCTAAAAATCGGCACTTCTGCGCATGCGTACGGGCCGCAGTACGCACGTGCGAAGTACTTTTACACAAAACTATGCAGTTTTACACAAGGGCGAGCAACGCTTTCCTGTCGCTCTGCTGATCGGTGAGTGATTGACAGGAAGTGGGTGTTTCTGGGTGGTAACTGAGCGTTTTCCGGGAGTGTGCTAAAAAACGCAGGCGTGTCAGGTGAAAACGCAGGCGTGCCTGGGGAAACGGGGGAGTGGCTGGCCGAACGCAGGGCGTGTTTGTGACGTCAAAGCAGGAACCAAACTGTCTGCAGTGATCGCAAGGTAGGAGTAGGTCTGGAGCTACTCAGAAACGGCATGAAAATATTTAACAGCAAAACTGCTATCCTTTCGTTCACACTTCTGCTATGCTAAGATACACTCCCAGAGGGCGGCAGCTTAGCGTTTGCATTGCTGCTAAAAGCAGCTAGCGAGCGATCAACTCAGAATGAGGGCCATGGTCAGATTAATCTGTCTGTTTCACGTTATAAGTGTAGACCCTCACCACATATCTCAATTATCCAAGACTTCTAGATCCCCAGTTTATTCAACTGTAATTTATCACTGTCATTTAAGAACCATTAAAAAAAATAAAAATGTTAATTAACCATAGTATACAAGTGGAGGAGGTCTGTAAAGGGCAGGTTATATAAAACACGGAGTAGATGCGACATACGCTAAAGTGTGAACAGAACATAAAAATCTAAAACATTAAGCAAAATCAGAGTGGAAGAAAAATAAATAAAATAAAAATATAAAAAAAGATACCACCTTGAACTTTAGATATCCATTATCCATCTATAGCAGGGATTCCCAACCACAGTCCTCAAGGCACACTAGCAGTCCACTTTTTAAGGATATCCATACTTGGGCACAGGTGACTTAATTAGTACCTCAGTTATTTTGATTTAACCATCTGTGCTCAAGCATGGATATCACTAACACCTGGACTGCTAGTGTGCCATGAGGACATAGGTTGGGAAATACTAATCTATACATCTAGCTATATTTACATACACCACTCCCCCCCCCCCCCCCCCTTCACAAGAAAATCAGATGCTAGCCCACGATAGTCACCCCCTGCAAATATGCTTTGCTTTGACTATTCAGTCCAGACTGATGTAGGGGGATCTGAAACCATTAGAAAAGGGAGCAATGCTTATGTGTATTAATGGACTGCGCTGGCCTATACAGTATACATGGACACTCCTGCACACACATCCTGTCCTTAGGGCCATTTCATCTGAACCACAGTTTCCCTCTGCAAGACTACTAAGAGTTACCAGACCTTGAAATTAATTATTAATGGCCATTTTAAAAACTCTGACAACACTGAACTGAAACTTTTTTTTATTATACATTTTTAAATTCCAGAGGGGAAAAAAAAAAAAAAAAAAAAAAAAAAGAGCAAGAAGGGAAACCAGTGAGACAGACTGAAAATTAGGAGCTCCTAACCCTGGTCAGACAGAAAGCTACTTACAAATGTCAGGGGATATAAAAAGTTAAACCCTAGCGGACAGACATTTAATTATTGTATTACAGACAGTAACGGGTGTAGTAAGGTAAGCCGGCGGCTGGGCTCCCGGCGGTCAGCATACTGGCGCCAGGATCCCGACCGCCGGGCGAGCGCAAATGAGCCCCTTGCGGGCTCGCTGCGCTTGCCACGCTACGGGCACGGTGGCGTGCTACGCTATTTATTCTCCCCCCGGGATGGGGGGGGGGGGGGGGGGGGGTCGTGGACCCCCAAGAGGGAGAAAAGTAATCCCAACTAATCGTTCAAGTGTAGGGGGAACTTTCCCTCCAACTGAACGATAAGCAGGGGGACACTGGCCGGCAGTGTCCGTCTGCTTCTGTCACCATCACTGCCTGCTGGGAAGCACTGTGGAGCAGGAGCCGGGAGGAGGATTAGCGGCAGTTCATCACTGCTGTCGAGCTGCCCCTGTCACACCAGGACCCCCAGCAGTGGCAGCGGAGCGGGAGGAGGACCAGGGGCAGCTACGCCAGTACATCACTGCTGCCGGGCTGCCCGTCACACCGGGACCCCCAGCAGGCGCACCCCACCATTCTCCCCATGCCGCACCCCCCCCCCCCCCCCCACACACACACACACGTTGCGGCACCCCACCCATATTCACTCCCCCCCCCCCCCCCCCCATGATTGCGACACCACCGCACCCCACCTGTGGTGACTAAGGGCCTAATTCAGACCTGATCGCTGTTGTGCAAAATCGCAAGGCAGCCAATTATCGATAGACTTCAGATGCGTACATATTGTAATGCGCACGCGCGAGGCCAAACTGCGAAAGAAATCAGCGTCTATTTTTGATCGCTAGGCAAACGCAGTTTGATTGACAGGAAGCAGACTTTTGAGGGTGGTAACTGCCCATTTTCTGGGAGTTTTCGGAAAAACGCAGGCATTGCCAAGCGTTTTCAGGATGGGTGTGTGTCGTCAGCTCCGGCCCTGATCAGCCTGATTCTACTGCACTGTAGGAGTTAGTTCTGGGCAACGCAGACTGCATACACTGGAAAAATCATTCAATGGTGAGTGAGTTGCACACCCCAACAGCAGCTTAGTCTCTGCTCCCCCTCCCCCAATCCCCAGGTGCTTACCCACTTCATCCTGACTTTTGTGCCCTAACATCACCCAACACCTCCTGTCCTCTCTCTCTGGCCTAACATCCCCCACCACCCTCTTCTAATATGAATAAGGGGCTCCACTGTGTGATATAATGTGAATACGTGGCTCTACTGCATGGCGTAATGTGAATAAGGTTGCACTACTGTGCAATATCATTTTAATTGGGGGTACTATTGAGTGGCCATGCCACTTCCCTGCAAGACAACGCCCCTTTTCTGGGGGTGCATGCCTTTGGCGCGCACTACTCCTTTTACATTTTTAAATAACCATTCAAAACATGCAAAAGTAGGCAGGCACTGTCCGGCTACTTCTGTGACATCACAAGTTGGAGAGAAGTTGGCTGGTCTGCTGAAAAGTTGGTTAGATGTGTGGAGCACTGTTTTAGTTGGACAGACAAGTTAGATGGATGAAGGTTTGGAGACTTGGAGGAAAGTTAATGTATGACTAGCGTAAGTCTATACAGTCTCACAGAATCTCTCTCATAAGATGCCGGGGACTCTACAGCAGCACTACAGATTGACAGAGAATCACTACAGCACACCCAGGAAACGGTCAAAACATGCTAGCGTTTTTCCTCCCCCAAGTGCTGACTACTTGTCATGCAGTTTGTGATAAATCCTCTGTACGTGCGTTATCGCTAATCTATCACTGCGCATGTGCAGTGCGGCTTTCATGCATGCACAGTGGCAAAAATCGCTTCACTGGGTCAAACATGGACACTTCGTACACCTCTGATTCAGGCACGAAGTTGCATAGGAAGAAGACCTAACAGCAGAGACTGGAGGACATAACCCCAGAGCTACTGAAATGGTGGGTGGTCTAATCACAAATATAACCAGGGAAAGCTGAAGAACCTTAATATGTACAACTTGGCGTAAAAGGAGGGAGAGAGAACATTATAGGATATTTCTAATACGTAAACCGTTCAAAAATCTACAAAACTTCACTCTCCCCCCCCCCCCCCCCCCCGTCACCCGGCCCCATAGGACTGTGATCGCATTATTGCTATAACAAATGCAGGAGGAGGGTGCAATGCTATTGCTAAGGATGCGAGCAGCTTAGCATATACACCCCTTTACAGTCGTATCACTACAACATATTACGCAACTTCAATAGAACAGTACTAGGGGGGGTCATTCCGAGTTGATCGCTCGCTGCCGTTTTTCGCAGCCCAGCGAACAGGTTACTACTGCGCATGCACCGCAATGCGCAGGCATGTCATACGGGTACAAAGCGAATCAGTGCTGGGCGATGGATTTAACGAAGAATCTATTCGCACAGCCGATCGCAAGAAGATTGACAGGAAGAGGGTGTTTGTGGGTGTCAACTGACAGTTTTCTGGGTGTGTTTGGAAAAATTCAGGCGTGTCCAGGGCGGGTGTCTGACGTCAATTCCGGGACCAAAAAGACTGAAGTGATCGCAAGGGCTGAGTAAGTCCAGAGCTACTCAGAAACTGGAAAAAAACGTTTTCGTCCCACTCGGCTGCACACGCATTCGAACATTTGCAAAGCAAAAATACACTCCCCTGTGGACGGCGACTATGCGTTTGCATGGCTGCAAAAAGTAGCTAGCGAGCGATCAACTCGGAATGAGCGCCTTAGGGCATCATTCAGAGTTGATCGCTCGCTAGTTTTAGCAGCCGTGCAAACGCTATGCCGCCGCCCACTGGGGAGTGTATTTTAGCTTAGCAAAAATGCGAACGCTTGTGCAGCTGAGCTCTGCAAAAACAGTTTGCTCAATTTCAGAGTAGCTCTGAACCTACTCAGCGCTTGCTATCACTTCAGCCTATTCGTGTCTGGATTTGACATCATACACCCGCCCAGCGAAAGCCCAGCCACGCCTGCATTTTTTCAGACACGCCTGCGATTTTGCAAACACTCCCTGAAAATGGTCAGTTGACACCCAGAAACGCCCCCTTCCTGTCAATATTCTTGCGGCCGTCAGTGCGACTGAAAACTTTGCTACAACCTGAGCACAACCACAACGGGCTTTGTACCCGTACAACGCGTGTGCGCATTGCGGCCCATACGCATGCGCAGAAAATAAGAATTTACTCACCGGTAATTCTATTTCTCGTAGTCCGTAGTGGATGCTGGGAACTCCGTAAGGACCATGGGGAATAGCGGGCTCCGAAGGAGGCTGGGCACTCTAGAAAGATCTTAGACTACCTGGTGTGCACTGGCTCCTCCCACTATGACCCTCCTCCAAGCCTCAGTTAGGTACTGTGCCCGGACGAGCGTACACAATAAGGAAGGATTTTGAATCCCGGGTAAGACTCATACCAGCCACACCAATCACACCGTACAACTCGTGATATGAAACACAGTTAACAGTATGAAACAATAGAGCCTCTCAACAGATGGCTCAACAATAACCCGATTTAGTTAACCATAACTATGTACAAGTATTGCAGATAAACCGCACTTGGGATGGGCGCCCAGCATCCACTACGGACTACGAGAAATAGAATTACCGGTGAGTAAATTCTTATTTTCTCTAACGTCCTAGTGGATGCTGGGAACTCCGTAAGGACCATGGGGATTATACCAAAGCTCCCAAACGGGCGGGAGAGTGCGGATGACTCTGCAGCACTGAATGAGAGAACTCCAGGTCCTCCTCAGCCAGGGTATCAAATTTGTAGAATTTTGCAAACGTGTTTGCCCCTGACCAAGTAGCTGCTCGGCAAAGTTGTAAAGCCGAGACCTCTCGGGCAGCCGCCCAAGATGAGCCCACCTTCCTTGTGGAATGGGCATTGACAGATTTTGGCTGTGGCAGGCCTGCCACAGTATGTGCAAGCTGAATTGTACTACAAATCCAACGAGCAATAGTCTGCTTAGAAGCAGGAGCACCCAGCTTGTTAGGTGCATATAGGATAAACAGCGAGTCAGATTTTCTGACTCTAGCCGTTCTGGAAACATATATTTTCAGTGCCCTGACAACGTCTAGCAACTTGGAGTCCTCCAAGTCCATAGTAGCCTAGGCACCACAATAGGCTGGTTCAGGTGAAACGCTGACACCACCTTTGGGAGAAACTGGGGACGAGTCCTCAATTCTGCCCTATCCATATGGAAAATCAAATAAAGGGCTTTTACAAGACAAAGCCGCCAACTTTGATACTCGCCTGGCAGAAGCCAAGGCCAATAACATAACCACCTTCCACGTGAGATATTTCAGATCCACGGTTTTTAGTGGTTCAAACCAATGTGATTTTAAGAAACTCAACACCACGTTGAGATCCCAAGGTGCCACAGGAGGCACAAACGGGGGCTGACTCTGCAGCACTCCTTTTATAAATGTCTGAACTTCAGGTACTGAAGCTAGTTCTTTTTGAAAGAAAAATCGACAGAGCCGAGATCTGTACCTTAATGGAACCCAATTTAAGGCCCATAGTCACTCCTGCTTGCAGGAAATGCAGAAATCGACCTAGTTGAAATTCCTCTGTTGGGGCCCTTTCGGCCTCACACCATGCAACATATTTTCGCCATATGCGGTGATAATGAGTTGCTGTAACCTCTTTCCTGGCTTTAGTAAGCGTAGGAATGACTTCCTCCGGAATGCCCTTTTCCTTCAGGATCCGGCGTTCAACCGCCATGCCGACAAACGCAGCTGCGGTAAGTCTTGGAACAGACAGGGCCCCTGCTGCCGCAGGTCCTGTCTGAGTGGCAGAGGCCATGGGTCCTCTGATATAAATTCTTGAAGTTCTGGGTACCAAGCTCTTCTTGGCCATCCACGAGTATCGTTCTTACTCCTCGCCTTCTTATTATTCTCAGTACCTTTGGTATGAGAGGCAGAGGGGAGAACACATAAACCGACTGGTACACCCACGGTGTTACCAGAGCGTCCATAGCTATCGCCTGAGGGTCCCTTGACCCGGTGCAATATCTTTTATAGCTTTTTGTTGAGGCGGGACGCCATCATGTCCACCTGTGGCCTTTCCCAATGGTGTACAATCCTATTGGAAGACTTCTGGAGGAAGTCCCCATTCTCCCGGGTGGAGGTCGTGTCTGTTGAGAAGATCTGCTTCCCAGTTGTCCACTCCGGGAATGAACACTGCTGACAGTGCTAACACATGATTTTCCGCCTATCTGAGAATCATTGTGGCTTCTGCCATCGCCATCCTGCTTCTTGTGCCGCCCTGTTGGTTTACATGGGCGACTGCCGTGATGTTGTCTGATTGGATCAGTACCGGCTGGTTTTGAAGCAGAGGCCTTGCCGGCCTCAGGGCATTGTAAATGGCCCTCAGGTCCAGAATATTTATGTGTAGGGAAATAACCTGACTTGACCAAAGTCCCTGGAAATTTCTTCCCTGTGTGACTGCCTCCCAGCCTCAAAGGCTGGAATCCATGGTCACTAGGACCTAGTCCTGTATGCCGAACCTGCGGCCCTCTTGAAGATGGGCCCTCTGCAGCCACCACAGTAGAGATACCCTGGTCCTTGGAGACAGGGTTATCAGCCTATGCATCGGAAGATGCGATCCAGACCACTTGTCCAACAGGTCCCTCTGAAAAGTTATTGTATGGAACCTGCCTAATGGGATTGCTTCGTAGGAAGCTACCATTTTTCCCAGGACTCGCGTGCAATGATGCACCGCTACCTATTTTGGCTTCAGGAGGTCTCTGACTAGAGATGACAACTCCTTGGCTTTCTCCTCCGGGAGAAACACTATTTCTGGTTTATGTCCAGAACCATCCCCAGGAACAGTAGACGTGTCATAGGAACCAGCTGTGACTTTGGACTGTTTAGAATCCAACCATGCTGTTGTAGCACTTTCCAAAATAGTGCTACCCCGACTACCAACTGCTCCTTGGACTTCGCCCTTATAACGAGATTGTCCAAGTACGGGATAATTACAACTCCCTTTTTTTGAAGGAGTATCAACATTTCGGCCATTACCTTGATAAAACACCCTCGGTGCCATGTACAGTCCAAACGGCAGTGTCTGGACTTGGTAATGGTAATCCTGTACCACAAATCTGAGGTACTCCTGGCGAGGATGGTAAATGGGGACATGCAGGTAAGCATCCTTGATGTCCCAGGATACCATGTAATCCCCCTCGTCCAGGCTTGGAATAACCGCCCTGAGCGATTCCATCTTGAACTTGAATTTTTGTGTTCAAGGATTTTAAATATAAAATGGGTCACACCGAACCATGCGGTTTCGGTACCCCAACCCGTGTGGAATAGTAACCCCGTCCTTGTTGAAGTAGGGGCACCTTGAGTATTACCTGCTGGGAATACCGCTTATTAATTGCCTCTAGCACAGCCTCCCTGCCTGAGGGAGTTGTCAGCAAGGCATATTTTAGGAAACGGCTGGGGGGAGACATCTCGAATTCCAGCTTGTACCCCTGAAATACTACTTGAAAGAAACAGGGATCCACCTGTGAGCGAGCCCACTAATTGCTGAAATTTTTGAGACGGCCCCCCACCGTACCTGGCTACACCTGTGGAGCACCCGCGTCATGGTGTGGCCTCACAGGAGGCGGGGGAAGAATCTTGATTCTGGGAACAGGCTGACTGGTGCAGCTTTTTTCCCTCTACCCTTGTCTCTGTACAGAAAGGAAGCGCCATTTGACCCGCTTGCTTTTCTGAAGCCGAAAGGACTGTACCTTTGTCTGTGAGGAAACCTGAGGTAAAATTATTTCTTCCCAGCAGTTGCTGTGGATACGAGGTCCCAGAGACCATCCCCAAATAATTCCTCACCCTTATAAGGCTCTCTATGCGCTTTTTAAGTCAGCATCACCTGTCCAGTGACAGGTCTCTAATACCCTCCTGACAGAATGGACATTACATTTATTTTGGATGCCAGCCGGCAAAATATCCCTCTGTGCATCCCCCATATATAAGACGACGTCTTTAATATGTTTTTATGTTTGCCAACTAGTATCCCTGTTTGACAGGGTCACCGACCACGCTGCAGCAGCACTATCTGCAGGTCTCAGTCTAGTACCTGAGTGTGTAAATACAGACTTCAGGATAGCCTCCTGTTTTTTATCAACAGGTACCTATTAAAGTGGCCGTATCCTAAGACGGCAGTGCCACCTTTTTTGACAAACGTGTGAGCGCCTTATCCACCCTAGGGGATATCTCCCAGCGTAACTTATCCACCTGGCGGGAAAGGGTACGCCATCAGTAACTTTTTATAAATTACCAGTTTCTTAACGGGGGAACCCACGCTTTCACACACTTCATTTATTCATCTGATGGGGGACAAAACACTGCCTGTTTTTTCTCCCCAAACCTAAAACCCATTTTTAGAGGTGCTTGGGTTAAAGTCAGAAATGTATAACACATTTTTTATTGCCGGGATCACGTCACGGATGTTCCTAGTGGATTGTGTATATGTCTCCACCTTGTCGACACTGGAGTCAGACTCCGTGTCGACATCTGTGTCTGCCATCTGAGAGAGCGGGCGTTTTTGAGCCCCTGATGGCCTTTGAGACGCCTGGGCAGGCGCGGGCTGCGAAGCCGGCTGTCCCACAGCTGTTACGTCATCCACCCTTTTATGTAAGGAGTTGACACTGTCGGTTAATACCTTTCACCTATCCATCCACTCTGGTGTCGGCCCCACAGGGGGCGACATCACATATATCGGCCTCTGTTCTGTCACCATATAAGCCTCCTCATTCAACATGTCGACACAGCCGTACCGACACACCGCAGACACACAGGGAATGCTCTAAACGAGGACAGGACCCACAAAAGCCCTTTGGGGGGACAGAGTAAGAGTATGCCAGCACACACCAGAGCGCTATATATATATATATATATATACAGGGACTAACTGAGTTATGTCCCTAATAGCTTTTATATAATATACTGTATACAGTGCCAAATTTAATGCCCCCCCTCTCTTTTCCCTCTTACTGTGCAGGGAAGAGCCAGGGAGCTTCCCTCCAGCCGAGCTGTGAGGGAAAAATGGCGCCAGTGTGCTGAGGAGATAGGCTCCGCCCCTTTTTCGCAGCCTATTCTCCCGTTTTTTATGGAATTCTGGCAGGGGTATTTACCTCATAGATAGCCCCTGGGGCCATATATTGAGGTATTTTAGCCAGCCAAGGTGTTTTTATTGCTGCCTCAGGGCGCCCCCCCCAGCGCCCTGCACCCTCAGTGACCGGAGTGTGAAGTGTGTGAGAGGAGCAATGGCGCACAGCTGCAGTGCTGTGCGCTACCTTGGTGAAGACAGAGTCTTCATGCCGCCGATTTTCCGGACCATCTTCTTGCTTCTGGCTCTGTAAGGGGGACGGCGGCGCGGCTCCGGGACCGAACATCAAGGCTGGGCCTGCGGTCGATCCCTCTGGAGCTAATGGTGTCCAGTAGCCTAAGAAGCCCAATCCGGCTGCAAGCAGGCGAGTTCGCTTCTTCTCCCCTTAGTCCCTCGCTGCAGTGAGCCTGTTGCCAGCAGGTCTCACTGAAAATAACAAATTCTAAGACTATAACTTTCTAAGAGCTCAGGAGAGCCCCTAGTGTGCATCCAACCTCGGCCGGGCACGAAATCTAACTGGGGCTTGGAGGAGGGTCATAGTGGGAGGAGCCAGTGCACACCAGGTAGTCTAAGATCTTTCTAGAGTGCCCAGCCTCCTTCGGAGCCCGCTATTCCCCATGGTCCTTACGGAGTTCCCAGCATCCACTAGGACGTTAGAGAAATGCCGTTTTTTTCACCTGATCGCTGCACTGCGAAAATCGGCAGCGAGCGATCAACTTGGAATGACCCCCTTAGTTCATTTATAATCAGCTAACAAGGAATAATACTGGCTAAAACCACCACAAAATAAAATATAAGCCAAATGGTCTAGGATTACAGTGTTTTGCCCCAAAAAGATTCCTGAAAATTCAATTAAAACCCGATCATTTCTGTGGTAAAGTGGTCAGGAAACAACCCAACGACTAGTCGCCAGCGATAATGGAAGCGATATGGCCTTTCAATCAAATCTCATTTTGTAAACAGGCTACATTCATGAACACATCCCAAAACCTTTTGATAACAGGTTACAATTAAACAGATATTACTTAAGGCTGTTCTGGGGTTCAATGCCTACTAAAGAACCACAGCAGGATGCCATTTAGAGTATACAGTCAGTAAACCATGTGCAAGTGATTATGTGCACAAAGCACAGTATACATCCTTCTGTAATATTATAAAGACCATTAATTCAGATGTGGACAAATGTAATGTAAAGGTAGGAGCCAGCAATATTGAAATAAAAACTTGTGAGCCACACAAAATATTTTAGTGGTAGGAGCCATGTACTTTGGCAGTGATTACATGCCAGCGGGTGCCCCCTCAAAGCACTTAAAAACCTGTCTGTGTTCTCACTCCACACCAGCCCACGCACCCCTACAGGAGGAGAGAAAAATCAAGCCAGTCTGCGTACACTGACAACACAGAAATGCAATACACCAGCCCATGCACCTACCAAAAGACAAAACGCAACAGATCACGTGTCCTTCTGAGATAAATACATTAGCAGACGACTCTCCACTGAATGCTTTCTACCCCAGTGTACCAGATTCTCTGCATCTTGGATCTTTCAGGCAATGTGTTGGGCATAGTGAAATGCTATTACAACCTCCACCTCCTGTCACCTAGAAAAAGGTGTGACATCACCCATGTTTGCAGCGAGAGCAGCTTTGACAGTATGAATTAGTGTTAAATCTAGCACCCTGCACCTGTCACAACCAATGCAATTCCTCTTTCCTGCCTGGGGTGTCGCTCTCTGCTCTGGTGCTTCTAGCCCACTCTGGTCTGTATCTCATTGCTGAGATACTGACCAGCGTGTGCTAGAAGCATCAAAGCAGAGAGCGACACCCTAGGCAGGAAAGAGGAATTGCATCGGTTGTGACAGGTGCAGGGTGCTAGAATGAACACTAGGAATAATACCAGTTCACAGAGCGGGGCTACGCATTTTGTAAACTGCAAATCTTGGGACCATTAAAATCTGTAACTGGCACATCCAGTACCTGCCAGGGCCGAGCAAACAAAATGAGTATCATTTATTTGTTTCATTTTAGTGGTCATGGCAGCTGGGATTTATCCTGTACTGTCATAAAAAGTTATACCATCATATCCCTCCAGAGCTATGTAGGCATTCAGGATGTTGACAGCATGCATACTGACATTATGAACATCATATTATTATTACTACTACCAGTTATTCATATAGCAAACACATATTCCGCAGCGCCTTACAAAGAATATTTGGCCATTCACGTCAGTGGAGCTTACAGTCTATATTTCCTATCACATGTACACGTAGACACATTCACGCTAGGGTTCATTTTTTTTTTTTTTTTTTGCTGGGATTCAATTATCCTACCAGTATATTTTTTGATTGTGGGAGGAAACCCGAGTACTGGAGAAAACCCATGCGCGTACGGGGAGAATATACAAACGCCACACAGTTAAGGCCCGTACACACTGGTCGATATATCGGCCGTTCTCCTGAACGGCCGATATATTGCGGGACCGTCGGCCAGTGTGTACGGCCGATACGTCTGTGAACTCCGTCGTTCACAGACGTATCGCGTCGGCCGCGCAGCACAGCCGACAGCCAATATATCTACCGATATATTGGCGCGTCGCTGTGTGTGTACGGGGCGGTCGGCCGACCGCCTGTACACATGTTGCGGCGGCCAGCGGGGATTGATAGGTGAACTGGGCGGGCGTGTGTACACGCCCACCCAGTTTGTACACGCCCGCCCAGTTCATGACGTCAGTCCCCGACGGATCGAGCAGTGTGTATGCTGAACACACTGCTCGATCCGTCCATAGATACATCTGCAGATCAATTGATCTGCAGATATATCTGTTAGTGTGTACCCACCTTTAGAGCCATGGAGGGATCAAACCCATGACCTCAGTGCTGTTAGGCAGTAATGCTAACCATTACACCATAAGGTTTAGGGTAAAATAGTACTGCTGACATATGAATGCCATGCCAAATACTGCCACTGTCACCAAATCAACACCCTGAATGTCAAATGATTGCAGTAGACATATTGGAATAAGCATCAGTTATCCAGCTATTTAGGCAGATCAATCAATAAAACACTTTTTTGTTTTAACATCTGAAAACTATACAATAAATAAATTAAACGACTACCTATCCTCTGCCCAGGTACTTTCTTCTATAGCACTTCTTTGTAGCAGGCAATCTCCTTCATCCTTTGAACCCACTGCCCAGCAGTAACCTCCCCCTTTGGCCCACAAGTCATCCCCCCTTCCTTCCATTTCCCTGTATCTATAAGTCAATTTCACCTCCTTCCTTTGCCCCATGAGCCCAGCATCCTCCATCCCCAGTTATTTACAGTTTCTTACATAGCGCAGCAAATTCCGTTGCGCTTTACAATGGAATTTGTTGCCCCCTGTGCCCAGCAGCCATCCTCCCTCCACCATTTGTTGCACCCTGTGTGTGCCCAGCCATTATCCTCCTCCCTCCCTTTTATTGCTTATGCCCTGCCGTTATATTCTCTCCAGTTATTGCACCCTGTGCCAGGCAGTCACTCTACCTCCCTTTCATTGCCCAGCAGCCATCATCCTCCCTGACTTCCAATACCCCTTATACCCAGCAGTCATCCTCCTTTCCTTCCACTGCCTCCTGTGCCCAACATCACCCTCCTGTCTCGTCTCTTTCTCTTCTTCCCCCGGCAGTCATCCACCTTTCCCTCTGTTGCGGTTCTCACTTTCTTGTGTCGCCCACTGGGCCCACCAGTCAGCCTCCTTTTTCTTCCAATGCCCCTATGCCCGGCAATCATCCACCTTTTCTTGTGATGCCCACTGAGCCCACCAGTCACCCTCCTTTTCTTTCATTGCCCCCTGTGCTCCGCAGCCACCCTCTTATGCCCGTTGCCCGCGCCCCTGTCTAGCAGTAATACCCCTTTCTTTCATGACACCAGAGACCAGACACAAATGCCCAACAATACCACACATAGTAGCACACCCCATGCCCTCCCCAGACATGCCCACAGGCACCGGGACTCCCGCAGCGCTATCACATCCCGCCTGCCGCCCCTCAGCACTGGGCCCCGGGCAGTAGTGCTATCACTGGCACGAAGTCTCTCTCACGGGCACCGGTCTCTCACTCCCGCCCGCACCTACCTGCAGTCTCTCGCTCGCCGGCTGCCACATCTCTCCCGCGACTCCGCGCACAGGATCCTCTCACCCGACTGCGAAGTGCGCGCCCCGGCCGCAGCTCCCCTCGGTACAGCGGATGCTCCCTCCCCGTTATCCCTGGTAACCCCACCCCCTGCCGACAGATTCCGCCCAGTTATCCCGCATTCCTTTCTCCTCCCATTAACTCCCCTCTATTGTCCCGGCGTTTCCAGAAAGTGGGCGGATGTCCAAACGTATACCCCGCCCCCTGGGCGTGACCACACGGAAAGTCTGGCGCGCCTCTCCAAACCCAGTCACGTGCGCTGTTACCATAGAAACTTATTAACTGTTCCAGAGCCGTCACCGTGTCACGTCTGTCACAGTGCAATCAGATGGAGAAGTCTGTGCCCGCATTATACACCCCGCACCTGCCCTGGCAGCGTGTGCCCCGGGTGCTGTACTCACATACAGTCACCACTGGTTGTCCAGCACTGCCAGTAACCTCGGTGGATGTATTCGTCACTGGGAATGGGAATGTATTCTTTTCTTATCATCATACTGGGGCTCATATAATGACAGTGAGAGGTACAGAAGCGGCGTAAACCTCATGGGGCCTGAAGCAAAACGCTGATCTGGGACCCCCTTCCTCAAACAATCCTCAGTGCGCCCCACCCCACCACCAATTATAGCAGACGGCCTACTCGAGTATAAGTCGACCCGAATATAAGCCGAGGCACCTAATTTTACCACAAAAAACTGGGAACATTTATTGACTCGAGTATAAGCCTAGGGTGGGAAATGCTGGGTTTCAGGCTTGTTGCTAGGGCCGTGCTCCCAGTGCCAGATATTCCCCCACAGTGCCAGGTACACACTTTCCCCCACAGTGCCACATATGCCCCCTCAGTGCCACATATGCCCCCCCAAGTGCCAAATATGCTCCCCCAAGTGCCAGGTATAACTTCCCCTCCCCGCTCCCCCGATGTTTTGTGAAGGAAGGACACGGAGGGCACAGCGCACGCCTCTCCTGTGTCCCTCCTGCGTCTTCAGCGGGTCTGTTAAATGAAGTGCCGGTTCGTGAGCCAATCAGAGCTCACGAACGGGTACTTCATTTAATAGACCTGCCGGAGACGCAGAAGGGACACAGGAAAGGCGCGCACTGTGCCCTCTGTGTCCCTCCTTCTCAGGCAGCAGAGATCAGTGACGGAGCATCACTCGAGTATAAGCCGAGGGGGGCTTTTTCAGCACAAAAAATGTGCTGAAAAACTCGGCTTATACTCGAGTATATACGGTACTAGTGTATTTATTATTTATTACCAGTTATTTATATAGGGCACACATATGCCGCAGCCTCTCCCCCTTTACTGATTGTAGCAGCCTAGCAGGTCCCCCATCTCTTATCATATTTATTATTACACCCCACTGTATTGATTATATATCAGTGCCCCACTGATTGTAGCAGGCATCTCCTATACAAGGTAATCCTTAAAATAGAGTTTTATAGCATATTGATATATCACCAGTCAGTGTGTGCCACCCTCACAAAGCCATGATTGTAGCAGGCGGATGTTAGACTGGGAAACATACATTTTACCGGCAGACGGGATGTCGGCTGTCAGTATACCGACGGTGGCATCCCATCTGACGGAATCCCAGCAGCTGTAATTATACCGGAGTGCACTTCAGTATCAACTAAATGTGTTACTGTATGATGGCTAATAACCACAGTAAGAACTATTCCATTAAGAATAAGTTACCTGCACTTTTAAAATATGGAATAACCAGTTTGTGCTTGTATGAACAGCATGATAGCTACCATACAATCACTATATGACTACACCAGTTATATCAGGTGATTCAGCTAGATAGCAGAGAAGTGAATAATGCTACAGCCTATAATAACAATCTGAGCTCCCACACAGACTAATTTAGCTACAATGTTGAAGACATAGGATTGATAAAATTGTATCTATTCATGAGGAAAACTAATGCTGGGTACACACTGGCCGATATATCGGACGTTCTATTTAACGGCCAATATATTGCAGGTCCGTCGGGCAGTGTGTACAAGCGATATGTCTGTGAACGCCACTGTTCACAGACGTATCACGCCGGCCCTGTAGCACAGCCAATGGCCAATATATCTAACGATATATTGGCGCACCATGCTGTGTGTTGTCAAAGTCGAAAAATATTGTAGTACACACACCACGTACTAACCCCATACACATGCCCGCTGCGCGTGCACTTGTTCCGCCGTGAGTGCACATATCCGCAATTTGCGTTGAATCGCTCCCGCGGTCCTGCGCGTGGTATGGGTATTTACGGCGGAGTTTGTGAGCGCATAGAGGGTAATCAGAACATTACATATTTAATCCAAATAGTGCACATTGTACACATAGCCCCCCTGCACCACATCAGCAAGTATCAACAGTTTAAATGATTCCAGGACTAAGGGATTCGCCTTTGCATGATAGGAAGGGACAGACTCAGTAGCGGATCTTGCCACCGGCAAGCAGGACTTTTGCCCGGGCGCCGCCTTCCGGAGGGCGCTGGTGCCATCCGGAGGGCGCCGCACCGTGGCAAGATCCGCCACTGCTGCCCGCTGTGTCCCCCGTCCGCTGCCCGCTGGCGTCCGCCTCCTGTGAAGGGAACTAGACGCTATGCGTCTAGTTTCCCTTCGTGGAGAGTAACTTTGCTGAGCGGTGCGCGATGACGTCATCGCGCACCGCACAGCAAAGGTCCTCTCCACGAAGGGAACTAGACGCATAGCGTCTAGTTTCCCTTCGTGGAGAGGACCTTTTGCTGTGCGGTGCGCGATGACGTCATCGCGCACCGCACAGCAAAGGTCCTCTCCACGAAGGGAACTAGACGCATAGCGTCTAGTTTCCCTTCGTGGAGAGGACCTTTTGCTGTGCGGTGCGCGATGACGTCATCGCGCACCGCTCAGCATTCAAGCGGCGCTAGCAATGTACAGGGGGCGTAACTGACCACGCCCCCTGTATTAGGACACGCCCCTTTTCCTGCCCGGGGCGCAGAGCGCCCTTGAACCGGCCCTGGACAGACTAAGGTTATAAGGTGATGTCTAGTATCCAGCTGTAGGGTATTTTAAGGGTAACATTCCAGTGTTGGTTAGAGGAAGATCGCATGTTCCTGCGTATAGTTATGTGCAGAAGTAGAATATAGATATAAACTGTATTTACTGTATATTATGTATGCGGCGGGAATCCAGAGGAGACCACCCACAAGAGCAGTTGAGAAAGACATCGCCCACCTTTTAAAATCAACCTATGACCTCTCCTGTAATGTAAAGATGCATCTCTGTGTCCAATGGACAAAGGGATTACAGTATCCATTGTATTGCTTTTGGAAGTAGTGTATAAAAAGCCTGTTGCTGCCTGGCCAGTCAGAAGACTCTTAACGCTATCTACCTGATTAGCGGAGGACTGGACCAGGTTGCGCAAGCGAATATTCTCACGTATGTACATTGACTGTAGCGATTTACTCTGTTGTATATTGTAGTGTATAAATTGTATTGGTATCCCCTTCCAGATATATACGCTGAGGTGTCGGAGCCCAGTGTTTAACTACAAATCGGTGTTGTGTCCTCTTTTCCCTGCTAGGGTTTAAAGCATATTACATTACCTAACTGTATAAGGTTTAAAAGTGTATTGATAAGTTGTGTACGCGCTGCGGGTACTTTGTACCGTCAGCACTGCATAAGGTTTAAGGTGTAACATCATTGCAGCGCTTTGCTGCATAAGGTTTAGAGTGTAATAATATCATTGCATTGCATTACTAATAAGGTTTAAAGTATACCAAGAGTGTGTGCGCGCTGTGTGTACTTTGTATCCCCAGCGCGGCGTTTGTACGCTAAGCCCGTACAAGGTACGGGACTCTGTACGCAAATAGCGTACAAAGTACGTAGCGTGTGTATTAAGTCTAGCGGCCGCAGCGGCTCCATGGTAAAAGTGTGTTTAAAAGTATAGCTTTATGGTTTAAGATAATATCGACATTATCAGTGTATGGGTGGTCAGCTGACCGCTCGTACACTTGCTGCAGACGCCGGTGGTGATTGACGGCTCAACTGGGCGGGCGCATGTAAATGGCCATCCAGTAGGTGACGTCAGTCCCGACGGATCAATCAGTGTGTATGCACAACACACTGCCCAGTCCGTCTGTAGCTATATCTGCAGATCAATACATCTGAATATAGGGGGTCATTCCGAGTTGTTCGCTCAGTATTTTTTTTTCGCAACGGAGCGATTAGTCGCTAATGCGCATGCGCAATGTCCGCAGTGCGACTGCGCCAAGTAAATTTGCTATGCAGTTAGGAATTTTACTCACGGCATTACAAGGTTTTTTCTTCGTTCTGGTGATCGGAGTGTGATTGACAGGAAGTGGGTGTTTCTGGGCGGAAACAGGCCGTTTTATGGGAGTGTGCGAAAAAAACGCTACCGTTTCCGGGAAAAACGCGGGAGTGGCTGGAGAAACGGGGGAGTGTCTGGGCGAACGCTGGGTGTGTTTGTGACATCAAACCAGGAACGAAAAGCACTGAACTGATCGCAGATGCCGAGTAAGTTTGAAGCTACTCAGAAACTGCAAAGAAGTGTCTATTCGCAATTCTGCTAATCTTTCGTTCGCAATTTTGATAAGCTAAGATTCACTCCCAGTAGGCGGCGGCTTAGCGTGTGCAAAGCTGCTAAAAGCAGCTTGCGAGCGAACAACTCGGAATGACCCCCATATATCTACCAGTGTGTACCCAGCACTACACTCACACATGATATTCATGTGAGGAACATATTCATGCCCATAGCAAAGAGCCTACTACTCCAAACTATAGGTTAGTTGCATTTATTAATTAAGGCACTAAATCTATCACTTTTCTTACCAGAATATTAAAAGCTCAATTATTGATTTGCTAATAGTCAAATAGTCTTCCTGGAGCAATATAGCCTGGAACCGGAGGTTATTATTTGAGATAACTGACTCCTCGTGGGGGTCCACGACCCCCCTGGAGGGAGAATAAAATAGCGTGGCGCAAGTAGCGCGCCACCATGCCCGTAGCGTGGCGAGCGCAGCGAGCCCGCAAGGGGCTCATTTGCGCTCGCCACACTGTCGGTAAGCCAGCGGTCGGGCTCCCGGCGCCGGTATGCTGGACGCCAGGAGCCCGACTGCCGGCATATCGTAGTGAACCCAATCAAAGAGTGATACTATAAATATTTCTGGTACTACAATTTTATTTTTTTTAAACATAAAGTGCATATGCAAACACTTATTTCATACAAAAACACATTCCACATAATAAAAGAATAGCACCTTAGATTCTTAAAGTGTCAGTGCAGGGTTTAGATGTGCAAAATATCTCACCAATTTTAGCGGGTGCGGTGGGCTAAGCTTAATTTAAAAGCAAAGAAAGGGTCCCGGGCTTGGAAGCACGGCACCGGTGCAGATGGCATAAAAAGTCCCAAAGGCAAGTCTCTCCTGCACCGATCCACTTCTGGAAACACAGCAAGTCCGTGCGACACGTTTCGGTCCTGTTGGACCTTTTTCAAGAACAGATAATGAGCTGTGTGTCAGGCTCCATAGCCTTACCTCCGGCAGGTGCTCCCACGGGTTACCGTCCCGCTGGTTGGCGCGGCTGCGGCGGCAGGGAGCTGCTGGCAGCGGGTCCTCCTGGACGGATGTGCGGCTGCCAAGGGCCGGGGGCCGAGGGTCTGGAGAGCCGAGCGCTGCGGCGGAGATCGCTGCGGTAAGGTCCTCTAGTGGTGACACAGTATAGTGTGTCAGAGACCGAAGCTAGCTAAAGCTGTGTGCTAACAGCTAAGTATGTCTCCTGTACTGGGGGCAGCCATGTTGGAGACCAGAGTATTACCAATGAAGTTCCCAATCTGTGTCCAGCCAATCCTCCCCTTACAAAAGGGGGCTGGCTCAGAGGGAGAGTGCCAGTACTTCAAGTTACCTCCTTGGGAAAGTTTCTTCAGCTCTGTGCTCCCAGGTTACTTCTGGTTCCCTGGTCCTGGTTGCTCTCATCCATCAGTTACCTAAACGCTGCTGCAGTCCTGCTGTCTAAGTCCGTTGCCACTCGTGGAAGACCTCACGGGGTCCCAGGTCGTAGAGGAGCTCCAGGTGCTAACGGCGGTTCCCTCAGCAGTCTTTATTTCTTCAAAGTCCAAGTTCTTCAGCCTCGTCTTTTAATTATAAAACATAGTCTTCAGTTCTTCTTTACTGGAGTTCTTCAGCTTCACTCTTCAAGTCATTTAACCATAGACTCTAATTCTTCCAGTTTCTTCAATTGCTCCAATATTCGTGTACAGCCTGATTATTCATTAAAACTACAGTTATCTTCCTATGAAGTCCTCCTTTTCTTTACGCCCTCCGGCCAACGTTATCATTTAGTTTGGCTTCCACCCCATGAGGAGGAATTACATTCAGCCACCTCGTTTACTCTCCTCACAGGTAGCTGTCCCTACAGCAAAAACTCGGTTGTCGGAACCCCAACTTACGCCGAGCGTGACACTGTGTTGCTTAAGGGGATTTCTCTTACGTCCTAGAGGATGCTGGGGACTCCGTAAGGACCATGGAGATAGACGGGCTCCGCAGGAGACATGGGCACTTTAAGAAAGACTTTAGGTATGGGTGTGCACTGGCTCCTCCCTCTATGCCCCTCCTCCAGACCTCAGTTTACTACTGTGCCCAGAGGAGACTGGGTGCATTACAGGGAGCTCTCCTGAGTTTCCTGTCAGAAAGTATTGTTAGGTTTTTTATTTTCAGGGAGCCTGCTGGCAACAGACTCCCTGCATCGAGGGACTGAGGAGAGAGAAGCAGACCTACTTCTGTGAGTTTCAAGGCTCTGCTTCTTAGGCTACTGGACATCATTAGCTCCAGAGGGATCGGTACGCAGGTCTCACCCTCGCCGTCCGTCCCAGAGCCGCGCCGCCGTCCTCCTCACAGTGCCGGAAGGTAGAAGCCGGGTGAGTATGAGAAGAAAAGAAGACTTCAGAGGCGGCAGAAGACTTCATGATCTTCACTGAGGTAATGCACAGCGGTGAAGCTGTGCGCCATTGCTCCCATACACCTCACACACGGCAGTCACTGTAAGGGTGCAGGGCGCAGGGGGGGCGCCCTGGGCAGCATATAAACCTCTCTCTGGCAAATAAATATATATATATATATGTATATATATATGTATACAGCTGGGCACTGTATATATAAAGAGCCCCCGCCAGTTTTTAGTATATTTGAGCGGGACAGAAGCCCGCCGCCGAGGGGGCGGGGCTTCTCCCTCAGCACTCACCAGCGCCATTTTCTACACAGCACAGCGCTGAGAGGAAGCTCCCCGGACTCTCCCCTGCTTATTCCACGGTGAAAGAGGGCACATAATTTGGTGCATATATATATATATATATATATATATATATATATATGTACAAACAGCGCTACTGGGTAAACATATATTTATATAGTGTTTTTTCCTGGGTCATATAGCGCTGGGTGTGTGCTGGCATACTCTCTCTGTCTCTCCAAAGGGCCTTGTGGGGGAACTGTCTTCAGATAAGAGGATTCCCTGAGTGTGTGGTGTGTCGGTACGCGTGTGTTGACATGTCTGAGGTAGAAGGCTTTCAGGGGGAGGAGGAGAAAATGGATGTGGTGTCTCCGTCGACAACGCCGACACCTGACTGGATGGATATGTGGAATGTTTTAAATGCTAATGTAAATTTATTGCATAAAAGATTAGACAAAGCTGTAGCTAGGGAACAGCCAGGGAGTCAACCCATGTCTGTCCCTATGTCGCAGGGACCTTCGGGGTCTCAAAAGCGCCCACTATCCCAAATAGTAGACACAGATACCGACACGGCTTCTGACTCCAGTGTCGACTACGACGATGCAAAGTTACAGACAAAATTGGCTAAATGTATTCGATATATGATTATTGCAATAAAAGATGTTTTGCATATCACAGAGGAACCCCCTGTCCCTGACACGAGGGTACACATGTACAAGGGAAAGAAACCTGAGGTAACCTTTCCCCCCTCACATGAGTTGAACGAATTATGTGAAAAAGCTTGGGAATCTCCAGACAAAAAACTGCAGATTCCCAAAAGGATTCTTATGGCGTATCCTTTCCCGCCAACGGACAGGATACAGTGGGAATCCTCCCCTAGGGTAGACAAAGCATTGACACGCTTATCCAAAAAGGTAGCGCTGCCATCCCAAGATACGGCTACCCTCAGGGATCCTGCTGACCGCAAGCAGGAGGTTACCTTGAAGTCCATTTACACACATTCTGGTACCTTACTCAGACCGGCGATTGCGTCAGCCTGGGTTTGTAGCGCTGTAGCAGCATGGACAGATACCTTATCAGCGGAAATTGAGACCCTAGATAAGGATACCATTTTATTGACCCTAGGGTATATAAAAGATGCTGTCTTATATATGAGAGATGCTCAAAGAGACATTAGTCTACTGGGTTCTAGAATCAACGCTATGTCGATTTCTGCTAGACGAGTCTTATGGACCCGGCAATGGACAGGTGATGCCGACTCAAAGAGGCATATGGAAGTTTTACCTTACAAGGGCGAGGAATTGTTTGGGGAAGGTCTCTCGGACCTGGTCTCCACAGCTACAGCTGGTAAATCAAATTTTTTGCCTTATATTCCCTCACAGCCTAAGAAAGCGCCACATTATCAAATGCAGTCCTTTCGATCACAAAGAAACAAGAAAATACGAGGTGCGTCCTTTCTTGCCAGAGGTAAGGGCAGAGGAAAAAAGCTGCACAACACAGCTAGTTCCCAGGAACAGAAGTCGTACCCGGCCTCTACAAAATCCACCGCATAACGCTGGGGCTCCGCTACAGGAGTCCGCCCCATTGGGGGCACGTCTTCGAGTTTTCAGCCACATCTGGGTTCACTCACAGGTGGATCCCTGGGCAATAGAAATTGTTTCCCAGGATTACAAGCTGGAATTCGAAGAGGTGCCTCCTCGATGGTTTTTCAAATCGGCCCTACCGGCTTTTCCCCCGGAAAGGGAGATAGTGTTAAATGCAATTCACAAATTGTATCTTCAACAGGTGGTGGTCAAAGTTCCCCTGCTTCAACAAGGGAGGGGATATTACTCAGCCCTGTTTGTAGTCCCGAAACCGGACGGTTCGGTCAGACCCATTTTAAATTTAAAATCCCTGAACCTATACTTGAAAAGGTTCAAGTTCAAGATGGAATAGCTAAGAGCGGTCATCGCCAGCCTGGAAGGGGGGGATTTTATGGTATCTCTGGACATAAAGGATGCATACCTTCATGTTCCCATTTATCCACATCATCAGGCGTACCTGAGATTTGCGGTACAGGAATGTCATTACCAATTTCAGACGTTGCCGTTTGGGCTTTCCACGGCCCCGAGGATTTTCACCAAGGTGATGGCGGAAATGATGGTGCTCCTGCGCGAGCAAGATGTCACAATTATCCCGTACTTGGACAATCTCCTCATAAAAGCGAGATCAAGAGAGCAATTGCTGAACAGCGTCTCACTTCCACTGAAGGTGTTACAGCAACACGGCTGGATTCTCAATATCCTGAAGTCGCAGTTGGTTCCTACGACTCGTCTGACCTTCTTGGGCATGATTCTGGATACAGACCAGAAAAGAGTTTATCTTCCGATAGAAAAAGCTCAGGAACTCATGACTCTGGTCAGGAACCTATTGAAGCCAAAACAGGTGTCAGTGCATCACTGCACTCGAGTCCTGGGAATGATGGCGGCATCATACGAAGCCATTCTCTTCAGCAGGTTCCATGCGAGGACTTTCCAATGGGACCTACTGGACAAGTGGTCCGGGTCACATCTACAAATTCATCAGTTGATCACCCTGTCCCCCAGGGCCATGGTATCTCTCCTGTGGTGGCTGCAGAGTGCTCACCTTCTAGAATGCCGCAGGTTCGGCATTCAGGACTGGATCCTGGTGACCACGGACGCGAGCCTCCGAGGTTGGGGAGCAGTCACACAGGGAAGAAACTTCCAAGGTCTTTGGTCAAGTCAAGAGACTTGTCTTCACATCAACATCCTGGAACTGAGGGCCATATACAACGCCCTACGTCAAGCGGAGACCTTACTTCACGACCAACCAGTTCTGATCCAGTCAGACAACATCACCGCAGTGGCTCATGTAAACCGCCAAGGCGGAACAAGGAGCAGAGTGGCAATGGCGGAAGCCGCCAGGATTCTTCGCTGGGCAGAAAATCATGTAAGCGCACTGTCAGCAGTGTTCATTCCGGGAGTGGACAACTGGGAAGCAGACTTCCTCAGCAGACACGACCTGCATCCAGGAGAGTGGGGACTTCATCAGGAAGTCTTCGCACAGATTGCAAGTCAGTGGGGACTGCCCCAGATAGACATGATGGCATCCCGCCTCAACAAAAAGCTACAGAGGTATTGCGCCAGATCAAAAGACCCTCAGGCGGTAGCTGTAGACGCCCTAGTGACACCGTGGGTGTTCCAGTCGGTCTATGTGTTTCCTCCTCTTCCTCTCATACCCAAAGGTGTTGAGAATAATAAGAAAAAGAGGAGTGAGAACAATTCTCATTGTTCCAGATTGGCCACGAAGGACCTGGTTTCCGGATCTGCTGGAAATGCTCACAGAAGATCTGTGGCCTCTTCCTCTACGACAGGACCTGCTGCAACAGGGGCCCTGTCTGTTCCAAGACTTATCGCGGCTGCGTTTGACGGCATGGCGGTTGAACGCAGGATCCTAGCGGAAAAAGGCATTCCGGATGAGGTCATTCCTACGCTGATAAAGGCTAGGAAGGACGTGACAGCTAAACATTATCACCGTATATGGTGAAAATATGTTTCTTGGTGTGAGGCCAGGAATTCTCCTACGGAAGAATTCCATCTGGGCCGTTTCCTTCACTTCCTACAGACTGGAGTGAATTTGGGCCTAAAATTAGGCTCCATTAAGGTTCAGATTTCGGCCTTATCCATTTTCTTTCAAAAAGAATTGGCTTCTCTCCCAGAAGTACAGACTTTTGTGAAGGGAGTGCTGCATATTCAGCCTCCTTTTATACCTCCGGTGGCGCTGTGGGACCTTAACGTGGTGTTGAGTTTCCTTAAGTCACACTGGTTTGAACCGCTTCAAACGGTGGAGTTAAAATATCTCACTTGGAAGGTGGTCATGTTATTAGCCTTGGCTTTGGCTAGGCGAGTGTCGGAATTGGCGGCTTTGTCTCATAAAAGCCCCTATCTGGTTTTCCATATGGATAGAGCGGAATTGCGGACCCGTCCTCAATTCTTGCCTAAGGTGGTGTCATCTTTTCATATGAACCAACCTATTGTGGTGCCTGTGGCTACGCGAGACTTGGAGGATTCCGAGTCCCTTGATGTAGTCAGGGCTTTGAAAATTTACGTGGCCAGAACGGCTAGAGTCAGAAAAACAGAAGCACTGTTTGTCCTATATGCGGCCAACAAGGTTGGCGCCCCTGCTTCAAAGCAGACTATTGCTCGCTGGATCTGTAACACGATTCAGCAGGCGCATTCTACGGCTGGATTGCCGTTACCAAAATCTGTTAAGGCCCATTCCAGTAGGAAGGTGGGCTCGTCTTGGGCGGCTGCCCGAGGAGTCTCGGCACTGCAACTATGCCGAGCTGCTACTTGGTCGGGTCCAAACACCTTTGCAAAGTTCTATAAGTTTGATACCCTGGCTGAGGAGGACCTCCTGTTTGCTCAATCGGTGCTGCAGAGTCATCCGCACTCTCCCGTCCGTTTGGGAGCTTTGGTATAATCCCCATGGTCCTTACGGAGTCCCCAGCATCCTCCAGGACGTAAGAGAAAATAAGATTTTAAACCTACCGGTAAATCTTTTTCTCGTAGTCCGTAGAGGATGCTGGGCACCCGTCCCAAGTGCGGACTACTTCTGCAAGACTTGTATATAGTTTTGCTTACATAAGGGTTATGTTATAGTTTTCATCGGTCTTGGACTGATGCTATGTTGGTTTCAGACTGTTAACTGGTTAGTATATCACAAGTTATACGGTGTGATTGGTGTGGCTGGTATGAATCTTGCCCTTGGATTAACAAAAATCCTTTCCTCGTACTGTCCGTCTCCTCTGGGCACAGTTTCTCTAACTGAGGTCTGGAGGAGGGGCATAGAGGGAGGAGCCAGTGCACACCCATACCTAAAGTCTTTCTTAAAGTGCCCATGTCTCCTATCTCCATGGTCCTTACGGAGTCCCCAGCATCCTCTACGGACTACGAGAAAAAGATTTACCGGTAGGTTTAAAATCTTATTTTTATACCCCTAGTCCGGATGTGCACTGCCGCTCCTGTTCCTGATTGTTTGGCTGTCGGAAGTGACGTTTGCGGGTCACCTCCGACTTCCGGTTGAGTTCCATAATACTGAAGTTTAAACGGAAGTGACGCATGCGTGTCACCTCCTGTTTCCAGTTTTGGGCCAGTGAACGGGCATTCCATTTGTTTCTAAGGCGCTGTAGTTTAGACGGAAGTGACACGTGCATGTCACCTCTTATCTCCCATCACATTTACTTCCAAAGGGAGAAATTTTTGCGATTATCAAAGTAAACTTTCTTATCAGAAAACCCAAAGACTTTTTGTATGGGACGACGAATCCACTTCATCAATTTGTTTTTTTGCAGTCCATCATCTGCCATTAAATCTCTCTTCATTAGGAAAAAGTACTAGTCTCCACTCCAAAAAATCTATTGCCGTACTTAGTATTCCCGCAAAGTCATACCCTATGGGGGTAATTCCAAGTTGAACGCAGCAGGAATTCTGTTAGCAATTGGGTAAAACCATGTGCACTGCAGGGGAGGCAGATGTAACATGTGCAGAGAGAGTTAGATTTGGGTGTGGTGTGTTCAATCTGCAATCTAATTTGCAGTGTAAAAATATAGCAGCCAGTATTTACCCAGCACAGAAATAAAATAACCTACCCAAATCTAACTCTCTCTGCAAATGTTATATCTGCCACACCTGCAGTGCACATGGTTTTGCCCAACTGCTAAAAAATGTCCTGCTGCGATCAACTTGGAATTACCCCCTATATTGGAGTGGCAGACGTTCCTAATTCCATCTGGAGGTAGTTTTTTCTTGTAGTAGATACATGTAAAAGATATATAAAAGAGAAATAATTAGATAAATACAATAAAAGCATAAATCCTTAGTCCAAAAACCACTAACACAAAATCAAAATTGTGGCCCATTGGTTTGAGTGTGTTGAGTTCAAATATCCACCTCATTTTTCCCTGTGCCAATGTTTTTTCTGCTGCGGGGTACACTGGGCTCCACAAGTCTGGACAATGGGGTGTAGAGTAGGATCTTGATCCGAGGCACCAACAGGCTCAAAGCTTTGACTGTTCCCAGAATGCACAGCGCCGCCTCCTCTATAACCCCGCCTCCCAGCACAGGAGCTCAGTTTGTCAGTTGGTGCTGCAGTAAGCAGGCACTTAACAGAGGGGCTGCTCCAAGCAGCCCTAAGAAAAGCTTTTTATGAGGTAAAAAGTGAAGACTTCAAGGGCAGCAGCAGGGGTAAACGTCTTCTGACATTCTCTGCTGCAGCTCCAGCTCTCCCCAGCGGCGCTGTACACTCCCGAGCCCTGGTTGCCGGGTACCTACAGCGGAGGCTCCGGTTTACTTCACGTTAGGCACACACGGCTGGGGCTCTCCAGGATCGCATGGCCGCGCTTCGGGAGGTGGAAAGTGGGTCCCGCTCACGGGACCCGGTCTTTATCGCGATCCGGCGCGGTCAGTGGGAGGCGGGCAGCGCGCGCTGGCGGTGGACACTGTGGATACAGGCGATCCCACTAGATCACCAGGGCATGGGCGCAGGTCAGGTTTTCTCTTAAAACCGATTTTAATATCGCCCACAGTACCCGGTGGTTTTGCCAGCAAGGGGGATAAGGCTTAGACCTGAAGCCCCTCCCCCAGCCCCAGGGCGCCATTTCCAGCAAGTGTTCCCGCCCTGGAGCTGCATCGGATGAGGAGGAGGGGCGCCCAAGATGGCTGCCTCACCTTTTGTATGCTCCTGATCATCTCCATAAAACAGCTTAAATTCACCACAACTGACCTATGAATCATCAGAAATATCCAAGGACTTACCTTTAACTTGTACTACTCTACGCGGGCATCTCATCAAAACCAACGGATTGCATTCCTGCGCTGAGATACACACTGGATTGAATCCTGGACTGAATCCTCTGCAAACCTCCACTGAGAAATCCTTCAGTTTAGCAGCTGCTGCACTCTGCATTGGACATTGCCCAGATAAGGTACTGTGGATTACAACCTATCTTTGGCTACATCTAGCCCCTCACTAAGACATCATCCACCTCTGTTCTCTGAGCAACTAATAACTGACTTATTGCATTAATCTACTAATATCAGTATATTCAGGCTCTGAATTGCTGAAGGCTCACTGTTTCAACTCAGGATCCATTTCCCAGGACATGTTATCACTTCCCCCCACACACAAGAAACCTACTTCAAAGGCCTCTCACACTGAGACTTTTCACACCTACACAGTAGGAATTGGCTTCTAACACCTTCCCAAAAGTCTGCCTATGCTAGGATAATTGATTAAATCAGCAGCTATTTTATTTATCACTTGCTTCAAATATACCCAATAGGTTATAGCAATAACTTTGTTCATAAACCCATTAGAATTTTGGACCAAATACCGATTGGGGGAAAACAAAACACAAAAAGGAAGAAAAAAAAACAAAAACAAAAAAACACTGCTTTCTCTCCCTCTCTCATCATCATATGCAGCTCAAACTCATAGTAATCTGTCATTGATGACCAAATGTATACATATTGCTCCAGCTTCATTCTTTCACTCCGCCCACCACGTTCTGCAGTTCCTATCACACCATCACAGGCTTCTATTCTCCAATCCCTTGGCATTTTAAAAAGAAAAAACAGGCGCATTCGTGGGAAGCGAGCAGGCAGGAAACTTATTTCCCCCGGTAACCATCTACGTCCTTTGCCCACCTGCTCACCCCCATACACAAAGAACAATCAAATAGAAGTAATACCCAAAAGACGGCCCTATGTTTGGAAGGACAGAACTGTCAACTCTCGCTTTGTGACCCCCATACCCAGAGCTCCTGCAATTAACATAAAGAAAACGGAAGGCCCTCTGGTATGCCCAATCAGGTCAGTCCTTTGTAATGCCAGATCTATAAGAAACAAGACTGCAACAATTGCTGACCTTATTGAATCTGCAGATCTAGCCTGTATTACAGAGACCTGGCTAGATGAAAATGCAGCACCTATATTAGAGGCTGCGGTACCAACAAACTACTCTGTCATCCACAACCCAAGACTGGACCGCAGGGGTGGCGGGGTGGCTATCTGCTTCAAAAATGAACTTAAACTTAGGGTCCACCCTATTGAAACTACTCGCTCATTTGAGTGCATTGCTGCCCAGAGTTCGACAGGATTAGGTTTCAGAGTACTTCTCATCTACCGGCCACCTGGAGATGGAAAGATATTTCTACAAGAAATTGCAGACACTGTTGCTGGCCTGGTTCTGGAACATCAAAGATGGCTCATCCTCGGGGATTTCAATGCATGGGTGGATGATGAGCTCTCACGCCTTGGCCAAGACCTCCTGTGCACAATGAATGGTCTGGGCTTCACACAGATAATTCCCTCTGCCACACATAAAAGTGGTCACACTCTTGATCTTGTCTTTCAGATTGGATTAGAAGTCACTGACCTAAAAATAAACCCAGTCATCTGGTCAGACCACTACTCCCTCTGGTTCTCAGTTGCAACCCCTCAAATAAGATCTCTGCCCGTGGAGTTGACCAGATACCGTCCAAGGAGGGGTATGACTCCCCAGGCTCTTGCAGCAAATATGGATCTCTCTGCTATACTGGGTGCCTGTGAAGATCCCTGTTCCCTAGTCCGTTATTATAATAGGGATGTTAAGGCTGCAATTGATATTATCGCCCCTGTGCGTATAAGACCTCGTAAACCACATCGTCAAGCTCCATGGTACGACAACAGTGTTAGTGAGCTCAAGAAAAGGGGGCGTAGACTGGAAAGACGATGGAGGAAGACTAACCTAGTGGATGACAAAATAAAACTAATAAAGCATAACGAAGAATATCAATCGACAATCACTCGCAAGAAATCACAGTTCCTGTCAAATGAGATCACAGCAGCAAACAATAGGCCAGCTCAACTTTTCCGCACAGTGGAGATGCTGTGCAAGCCAGCATGCCTGCAGACTGATGAGACCCTTTCCCAAGCAAGATGCAACGAGTTTGCAAACTTCTTTGCAGATAAAATATCCACCATCCGGGCTGGAATATCCACAGTGCCATCAAAGGAGAGCCAAACTACAAAGCCTGCCAATATAAGCTACCTGCCTTCATGGACCAGCTTTGACCCAGTGGATGTAAAGGACACTGCTGAAATTGCTCGGATTTTGCGTCCCACCACCTGTGGTCTGGACCCAGCCTCAACCAAGCTTCTAATAGGTTGTACGGATATAATCGGTCCTGTCTTTGCAAAAATTGTTCAATGCTCTTTGCAGACAGGCATTTTTCCTGGACCCCTAAAGGAAGCAATTGTTAGACCACTTCTTAAAAAACCTAATTTAGATCCCGACTGCATGTCCAACTACAGACCGGTATCAAACCTTCCTTTCCTAGGAAAGGTTATTGAGAAAGTGGTTGCAAATCAACTGGAAACTCGCCTGACAACCCATGATATTTATGATCCATTTCAATCAGGATTCAGGAGAAGACATAGCACTGAAACAGCCCTGGTGTGTGTGTTAAATGATCTTCTGATGGCAAAAGACAGAGGTGACTGTTCAATATTAATCCTTCTGGATCTCTCGGCAGCATTTGATACCGTGGACCACGGGCTTCTGATTGAGCGACTGATACACTTCTGTGGTCTGGATGGCACAGTCCTAAACTGGTTCAAATCATTTCTCACAGGCAGGTCACAGAGAGTATCATCTGGATTATACTCATCACCACCAGTGCCATTGCCATGTGGTGTCCCACAAGGTTCTATACTATCCCCCATGCTTTTTGCAGTATACATGCTCCCATTGGGCGAAATAATCAGGCGCCATGGCCTGGTCTACCACTGCTATGCAGATGATACACAACTGTACTTGTCCTTTGCTCCGGGCACTGATAACCCAGTAGCAACCCTGAATGGCTGTCTAGCTGAACTACAGGAGTGGATGAGCGCCAGTTGGCTGCGACTGAACCCGGATAAAACAGAGGTCCTTATAATACGACCGCAACATCAAAGGACAAGACTGCAGCATAGCCAACCAACTGGACTTACACTCGGGGATTCAGAATTACAGACCAGTGATCATGTGCGGAATCTTGGCGTTGTCCTGGATGATGGCTTGACACTTAAACATCAGATATCAGCCACAATCAAATCCTCATTCTTTCACCTGAGGAACATAGCCAGAATCAAGCACTTAATTCCCTCAGATGATATGCCAAAAGTCATACATGCATTTGTATCATCTCGATTAGACTACTGTAATGCCCTCTACCTTGGTCTACCAGCAAAAGAATTGCAACGCTTACAGCTGGTGCAAAACACAGCTGCCAGGCTGTTAACCAACCAGCCCCGTTCCAGCCACATAACACCCATCCTCTACTCCCTTCACTGGCTGCCTGTAAGATGGCGAATCCTCTTCAAGATTGGCTTACTGAGTTTCAAAGCATTACATGACCAAGGCCCAAGGTACCTGAAACAGCTTCTGATCCCATACTGCCCCACTCGATTACTGCGATCTGTAGATGAAGGACTTTTAGCAGTACCTAGAATCTACCGTAATTCATCTGGGGGTCGAGCTTTTAGTCATGCGGCTCCGACTCTATGGAACTCACTTCCCAGCACAGTGCGAGAGGCCCCAACTATAGAATCCTTCAAAAGTAGACTCAAGACTTTCCTGTTTACTCAAGCACTTCCATAGTATCTCTTTTAGTATCTTCATGTTTCTGTATTTTATGAAAAATGTACTTCATTATTTTTCTGTACTATATTATGCTGTGTATCTGTTAAGCGCCTTGAGTCCTATTGGAGAAAGAGCGCTATATAAATAAAATTATTATTATTATTATTATTATCTCTGTCTTTCCTCACTCCCTGTCAGTGTCTGCGGCGCCATTACTCCTCAGCTCACTGTTCCCGGGACTGCTTGAGCAAATCCTCCTATGTAAAGCCGCCTGGTTGTCAGTGCTGTGACTTTACATGACACTTAAGTATTCTACCTGCCTTTTTAGTCAATGTTAGCAAGAAAGAGTGCATTTAGTCAGGGGTTTATAGTACAATTACCCTGTGATATACATCCAGTTTCTTACTGTGTAGTGTTATATCTATTGACTATATAGCTGTGTAAGCTAGTCCAGTGCAGTATTATTGTCTGTAATAACCTCTGCATTGTACAAACTGTGACTATTTGTGTGTGCATTGATAGCTGAGTGGTGTCCATCTCGTGTCTTTCACTCAACTTGCTATCCTATATTCTATAACCTGAGGGGGCTTGGTGCGTCAGGTGTTATTTAATATAGGATTTTCACAAAGATATACTGTATTACGTATTTTTCTCTGTGATTTAGTCACCATATCTCTCCTTTATCTCTGCTGGTGCTGACTACACTGCGCAGGGGTTTGGGTTTAGGGATATAGTGCTGCTAATAATTGTACTGTGTTACTTCATACTGCAAGTTATATCATGTCTGCTTCTGTGGGTAACGGTTCTGGGGCGGAACACACTGCTGGTGTTGCTGAAGCCACAGGCACATATGGGGAGAATATAGCAGCTGTGGGCTCTGGTTCTGGGGGCTCCTTGCCCCCCAGTGGGACTGTGGCAACGGAGGCACATACTGACCCTCCGTGGGCCGCTTTTTCCACGCGTCTGCATACGCTAGTTCATAAACTAACACCCCCTATGGGACCCCCAATGCCGGTACAACCGTATGTGGTCCCTGCAGCTAACCCGCCGTGGGCGGACGATTTATCTGCTCAATTAAAGAAGTTGAACCAGTCCCTGACTACTAAAAAGTCTGACCAACGCTCGCCTAAGTCCAAGAGGTCCTCTAAGCGAGCGCTTGTCTCCTCACAATCCACTGCTGTCACTGACACCTCGTCTGATGAAGACAGCACATACACTGACCCCACAAGTTCTGACTCAGATACGGCTGATGGGGAGGGTAGTTCACATGTGTATGTTCCTGATCTTTTGGAGGCTATTAAATTAATTCTGCAGATTACGGATGATCCCGAGCCATCCTTTCCTCCTAAGAAACAAGATAGGTTCAAGCGTCAGAAGGTGATTAAACAAAGTTTTACCTCACTCTGACCACCTAGTGGATATACGTCAGGAACCCTGGCAAAGCCCGGGTACGAAGTTTGTGCCTCAAAAGAAGATGCTGGCTCGCTATCCCCTCGCGCCAGAGCTGTCTAAGAATTGGGAAACGCCTCCTCCGGTAGACTCACATGTGGCTAGGATGGTGGTTTCCTCAGCTCTACCTGTCACGTCTCTAAAAGTGCCTACGGATAAACGTGTTGAGGGTTGTCTAAAAGCGATTTACACCCTCACGGGTGCTGCACAAAGGCCCACTATTGCAGCTACATGGGCGGCAGAGGCTATTGAAGCATGGGCCTTGGAGTTAGAGGCTGAAATCTCCTCTGACCATGCTAGACAATGCTTGTCATATATTGTCACAGCTTCTCGCTATATTAAAGAGGCGGCTTCTGATGCCGGTATCCTAGCAGCCAAGGCCTCTACTACGTCAGTCCTGGCTCGCAGGATATTGTGGCTGAGATCCTGGTCTGTGGATCTGGACTCTAGAAAAACCCTGGAGGTACTCCCTTTCAAGGGGGATATTCTGTTTGGGGAGGACTTAAATAAGATAGTGGCTGACTTGGCTACTGCCAAAACTGCCTGTCTGCCTAATACAGCTCCTTCTGTGTCGAAGGCCAAAGACACGTCCTTTCGCCCCTTTCGTCCTTCAGGTAAAGCAAAAGGTCAGGCGTAACAAAAGGAGGCCCGGACTTCCAAACCTGGTAAGCCGAAGCCCAAAAGAGCCTGGGCTGCCCGTCAGCCAGCAGCCAAGACCAATAAGCCTGCCACATGACGGGGCGGGCCTCCCCCTGGGGGATCCCAGGGTGGGGGGCCTGCTTCTAGGGTATACCCAGGAATGGTTGAAGACCACTTCAGATGCCTGGGTACGGGAAGTCGTCACTCGAGGTTACGCCATAGCCTTCAAAAACCGACCCCCTCATCGATTTTGCCAGACAGACGGCCCGTCGGACCAGACAAAGGCAAACACTCTGTATTCGGTGGTACAGACCCTCCTGGATACAGGAGTCGTAGTACAGGTGCCTCTTGCTCAGAGGGGCCAGGGGTACTATTCTCCGCTGCTTCTAGTCCCGAAACCGAATGGGTCCTCCCGGCCCATTCTCAACCTCAAGGCACTGAACAAATTTGTGAAGGTTTCCAAGTTCCGTATGGAAACCCTTCGCTCTATAGTTCTGGCCTTGGAACCTGGGGACTACATGGTCTCTCTGGACATACAGGATGCTTACCTGCATATTCCTATAGCAGTGTCACATCAACAATACCTGAGGTTCGCTATTGGCAACCTCCATTACCAGTTTCGGGCGTTACCTTTTGGTTTAACAACGGCTCTGCGAGTCTTCACCAAAGTTATGGCGGTGGTGACGGTGGTACTCCGCCGTCAAGGGGTCAGGATACTTGTTAATCCTGATAAATTCCCCAGATCTTCTCCTGAGTCATCTGGATATGACGGTCCGGTTTCTACAAGCCCACGGGTGGCTCATCAACTGGAAGAAATCCTCCCTGGTCCCTGCTCAGAGCATGGTGCATCTGGGAGCGCTGTTGGACACTCACAACCAGAGGTTGTTCTTGTCTCAGGAGAAAGTCCTGAAACTTCAGGACAGGATTCGTTGCTTCCTTTCTCGTCCGCAAGTGTCGATACATTCGGCAATGCAGGTGCTGGGCCTCATGGTGTCAGCATTCGACATGGTGGAGTATGCTCAATTCCATTCTCGCCCCCTCCAGAAGCTGATTCTTGCCAAGTGGGACGGCCTGCCTCACCGGATCAGGTCTCACATGATCTCTTTGACTCCGGAGGTCCGTCTGTCGCTGCTCTGGTGGCTTCTGGACCGACAATTGTGCAGAGGTCGTCCCTTCTGGATATCCAACTGGGTCCTGTTGACGACAGATGCCAGTCTAAGAGGTTGGGGCGCGGTGCTGGAGCAGCACTCCTTGCAGGGTCGGTGGACCAGGGAGGAATCTCTCCTCTCGATCAACATTCTGGAATTGCGGGCGGTCTTCAATGCGTTGAACCTAGCCCAGCATTTGATTCAGAACCGTCCTGTTCAAGTACAGTCGGACAACGCCACCACAGTGGCTTACATAAATCATCAAGGCAGCACTGAAAGCAGTTTGGCAATTAAGGAAGCCTCACGGATTCTACGTTGGGCAGAATGCCATCTACCGGCAATATCGGCAATATTCATTCCGGGAGTCCTGAATTGGGAAGCGGACTTTCGCCGGCATGCACGTCCTGACGACTGACAGTGGGGCCTCCATCCAGAAGTGTTTCAACTCCTCGTGGAAAGGTGGGGTCTTCCAGATGTGGATCTGTTGGCGTCTCGACACAATCACAAGGTTCCGGTCTTCGGAGCAAGGACAAGGGATCCTCAAGCAGCATTCGTGGATGCGCTGGCAGTGCCGTGGAGGTTTCGGCTGCCGTACGTGTTCCCTCCTGTGTCACTCCTGCCCAGGGTAATTCGGAAGTTCAAGCAAGAAAAAGGAAATCTGCTTCTCATAGCTCCGGCATGGCCCAGACGGCACTGGTTCTCAGACCTGCAAGGCCTATCGTCAGAACGTCCACTTCTACTTCCACAACGCCCAGACCTCCTTGTTCAGGGCCCCTGTGTCTACCAGGACCTAGCCCGGCTATCTTTGACGGTGTGGCTCTTGAAGCTTCCGTCTTAAGAGCTAATGATTTTTCTGAAGAGGTCATTAAAACTATGTTGCGGGCCTGGAAACCGGCCTCTGCTCGGATTTACCATCGGGTCTGGCATTCCTACTTTGTTTGGTGCGCATCTAACCATTATGACGCTTCCAAGTTTAGTACAGCCAAACTTTTGGCTTTTCTACAGCAGGGCCTAGATTTAGGCCTTCGTCTGGCCTCCCTCAAGGTTCATATTTATGCCTTGTCGGTGTGGTTTCAGAGAAAAATTGCGACTTTACCTGATGTTCATACTTTCACTCAGGGTGTGTTGCGTATCCAACCTCCCTATGTCCCGCCTGTGGCTCCTTGGGACTTGTCGGTGGTTTTGGAGGCGTTGCAGGAGCCTCCATTTGAACCTCTTGGTTCAAGCTGACCTTAAGTGGCTTTCCCTTAAGGTGGTGTTCTTGCTGGCTATTGCCTCTGCTAGAAGAGTGTCGGATTTGGGTGCCTTGTCTTGTAGTTCCCCATATCCGATTTTTCACCATGACCGGGCGGTTCTTAGGACTTGTCCCGGATATTTACCTAAGGTGGTTTCTTCATTCCACCTTAATCAGGAGATTGTGGTTCCAGCTTTTGTTTCTCCTGATTTGTCTCCCAAAGAGCGGTCTTTGGATGTGGTACGGGCAATCCGTATCTATGTGAAGAGAACTGCTTCTATTCGAAAGTCTGATTCTCTCTTTGTTTTGTTTGGATTTCACAAACGTGGCTGGCCTGCTCACAAGCAGACCCTGGCCAGGTGGATTAGAATGGTGATTGCGCATGCTTATGTGAAGGCTGGTCTGTCAGCTCCTGTTCACATTACGGCCCATTCTACTCGGTCTGTTGGACCTTCTTGGGTGGCCCAACGTGGTGCGACCCTTGACCAATTGTGCAAGGCGGCTACGTGGTCCTCCGGGAACACGTTCATAAGGTTCAATGCCTTCGATACTGCCGCTTCCCAGGATGCTTCCTTTGGACGCCGGGTACTTGTGCCCGCTACAATGCGTCCCCTCCCATAAGGAACTGCTTTAGGACATCCCCATTGTCCAGACTTGTGGAGCCCAGTGTACCCCGCAGCAGAAAACGAGTTTTATGGTAAGAACTTACTCTTGTTAAAACTCTTTCTGCGAGGTACACTGGGCTCCACAAGGCGCCCACCCTGATGCACTTAGCTTCTATGGGTTGATATGGCATTAGCCGCTGACACTTCTCTTGTCGTGAGAGTGTGGTGTATGTGGCTACTTTCCGTTGTCGTCTCTTTTCCTGCTACTGCATTGGGCTGGTTAACTAAACTGAGCCCCTGTGCTGGGAGGCGGGGTTATAGAGGAGGCGGCGCTATGCATTCTGGGAACAGTCAAAGCTTTGAGCCTGTTGGTGCCTCGGATCAAGATCCTACTCTACACCCCATTGTCCAGACTTGTGGAGCCCAGTGTACCTCGCAGAAAGAGTTTTAACAAGGGTAAGTTCTTACCATAAAACTCGTTTTCTGTATTTTTATTTCCAATTATATCCAATTTGGTTTTATCTGTTGAAACCCTATGAAGCATTTTATGTGTTCTACACCTTTATTATGTTTGTTACAAAAATGCTCTAATAACGGATGTGTCATAAGACCTTTCTTGATGTTATAAACATGTTCTGCCGCCCAAGTCTTTAAGGCTCGGGAGGTTTTCCCTACATATATTTAACCACATCTGCATTCTAACATATAGAGGACATTCTTAGAGTGACAAGTAATAAAATTATTGATTTTATATTTTTTTTCCATTCACATCGAATTCAGTTACTTTCAGTTACTTTCCTCGCAATATTTGTCTTGGTGGTGGCCCTACACATTATACACGTTCCACATCGATGGAATCCTTTAGTACTAATCCTACAACACACATACAAAGTCTACATATAGAACCCTTTTCCTGGATCTCTATAGGTTGTGTTATCATATATTTGATATTGTTATATCTCTAGGATTAGGTACTTTTACCCTGCGCTATGTATTTTTTCAGCCTCCTTGACTCATGACATATGACGTCACTTGCATCGTGCCGCCGGCCGGGTCCGCAGTCCCGTTTCCGGGGGATGGCGTCCACAAGGTGATGGTGGTTATAAGGTGAGCAATCTATGTATGTTTGTTTTTAACCTGATGACAGTGTGGACATTAAAGCACTGAAACGTTGCTATAACGTGTCTGTTTTCGAGTTCGGGAGTGCCGCATCTATGAACCTTGTATGTATTACTGTGAGGTTACCCGTGACTGAATGCTGTTGGTAAGAGACAGACACTTCGGACTACTATATGTTGGGATGTACTTTTTTTGAACATTATCACCTGGTCAAGGCTCCCACATATTTTGTGCTATCATCAAGTGGACTATCTCTTATCTTGTTTGTTTTTATTCCTTTACTGTACTATTTATGCAGCAGCACTTTGCTTATGTATCAAGCAGTGATGGATGCATTAATTCCGGCTCATCCGGTGACACCGTTATTATACACCACCCCTAAAGTTCACAAGACTTTATTGAAACCACCAGGCCACCCTATAATTGCAGCCACAAAGTCTTTATTTCAACCTGTAGCAACATATCTCGATAGTCTGTTTCAGCCTTGTATACAAGATCATCTGAGATACTTACTTGATACGACTATGTTACTCAGGCAACTACAGGAGATCAGGATTGGGAATATGGATATTTGGCTTTGCATTATAGATGTAACATCACTATATCCTGTTATACCTCATGACATGGGACTGGTCATTCCAAGTATAGCGGACCCAATCCTGGTCTTTGTTTGGAATTGCTGGATATGATCCTCAAGAGGAACTTCTTTCTTTTTGACAACCGGTTTTACTTACAGCGTGTTGGCTGTGCGATGGGGTCCAGTGTGGCCCCATTGTATGCCAACATATTCATGTTTGCTGTTGGACAAGATGTATTCTTTTCTAACAGTCATATTGAGGCACAGATTGTGTTTTATACATGTTTTATCAATGATCTGTTAATTTTTTGGCGAGGCAGTAAAGAATCATTTGTTTCGGTTATTGAAACGCATAACCTGAGGGACCATCCTGTTAAGTTCACTTACAAAATTAGTCAAGATTGTGTGAATTTTTTAGATGTTCAGATTACACTTAAGGACCGTCAGATCTGTACTAGCTTATATAGTAAAACTTCTGATCGCAATAGTTTGTTGCATATGCAAAGCTCACATCCTTTGGCTCTTAAAAAGGGCTTACCTTACTCGCAATTTTTACGAGTTCAGCAAATTAATTCTGATCCGGTTGTGGCCCAAGAACAAATGCAAACTATGGCCAATACGTTTTTACAAAGAGGATATAGTAGAGATTTGTTGACAACTGCGATGAATAAGGCCCTGTCACAAGACAGACATCAGTTACTTTTACAATGTACGTCTAGGGATCAAAGTAATATATTACCCTGGGTAACACAATATAGCACCTCAAGTGTTCACATCAGCAGAACCTCCAAGCGACTATGGCCCATGGTTCAGAGTGATAGTGATTTGAGTATGGCTGATACTAAATTACTTGCTAGCTATAGGAGAGGCCATAACACTTCCGGTTCCGGCTGCATGGAGACCTGAGCTCCGTTCTGAGCTCCATCCCCCGCTCCTCTAAATTAACTTTTTACTAGGCTTTTACAGCTCGTTTGGCGCCCGGAACCTCCCCGCAGTCCCCCTACACACCCCGCCGCAGACATGGACCGCTTTTTAGTGCCGCTGGCGCCGCAGCCCCAGCTGGACCAACAGCAGCAGCAGCCACGGTCTCCACGCCAGGAGAAGCGGCGCGCTGCGGGGACTATGCAGGCAGACTCTGCTGTGGAGTGCGCCGCCCCCCCCCCCCCCCTGCATAAAAAAGCCGCAGCCGAGGGACCTGCATCTGGGGACACATAAATGTGGGATGCGATCCCCCAGTGACTTACTCAGAGGTGGTGGCGACCATTACAGCCACTATGACTTCCCTTCTGTCCAAGGCAGTGGCTGATATCACCAGTCAGCTACAACATCTGACCCACAGGGTTTCTACTACAGAACAACAGCTCAGTGTAGCCTCCCATGACATAGGAGATCTGCAGCACACTGTGAAGCACCTCACTAATGATTCCTATCAGCTGTGGAACAAGATCGACAACAGTGAGAACAGATCGCGTCGTAATAATATTAGACTGGTCGGCCTCCCTGAATCTATCAAGGGGCCTGCTTTAGCCCATTTTGTCTGCAACACTCTACCCTCGCTCTCAGGCATAGAGGCGGTTTTCCAGGACATGGTTGTGGAGAGGGTCCATAGGGTGGGCCCGACACCGACCCCTAACAGGCCGAGAACCCGCGTCACCCTGTTCCGCTGCTTGAATTACCTACACAAGATGGAAATATGGTCGGCTTCTCGTAAGGCTAAATTATTCCGCTGAGTTATCACGGGTTAGGAAATCCTTCTCCCCTGTTTGCTCCCGACTAGTCACTGAAGGGCGCAAATTTGGCCTACTGTACCCGGCCAGGCTCCGCATTTATGATGGGACTTCCTTTAAGTACTTCTCCAGCCCTCCTGATGCATTGGCCTATTTCCAGGAGCTGTCCCAGGCCAAGGATGCTGACATTTCCGATTCCGCAGAATGAGGGACTGTGTTCCGTGCTCTAAGATTTCTCATTGCGGCCTACCTGTCTTGCATATTTTCCTGTTTTCATGCTGGTTTATTGATTCATAAGTTTGTATTTCTGCATTTCATCACATTTAGTGGCTCTTTTTCTATTTACTGTATGATATTCTAGCACAGGCCTGGCCAACCTGTGGCTCTCCAGCTGTTGTGAAACTACACATCCCAGCTTGCTCTACCACAGTTTTAGCATTCCCTAATAGCAAAACTGTGGCAAAGCATGCTGGGAATTGTAGTTTTACAACAGCTGGAGAGCCACAGGTTGGCCAGGCCTGTTCTAGCATCATTTTGCACAATGCGCTGCCGGGATCTCTGGGCCACAGATATACTTTGCTGCACATTGAGGATCGGGGACGGATGTACCCCTCCCCACCGGTTGTGTATTTTTTTGCTATGTTATTTTATGTACATTTCCTCTGAAGTTTGGCATCAAATGCTAGCGTTTGTGTGTCTTTTCTTATCTTCGCTCTTTTTTTCCCCTCCCTGGATGTTCCCTCCCTCACTGTCCTGTCTCCTCCTCCTACTCCCTCGGACGCTGTCTTGCAATATCTAAACTGGTTGGTTTTTACGATGTCCATAGGCATCCATGTACTGAGAGTTTATACTTTTGTCTTTCTGTGTATTAAATCAATGTTTCTTTTTCTTCCTGTCTCCTCGAGGGATGCCTGATCTACGTTACGCTACCTGGAACGTTGGAGGAATTAACTCCCCAGCGAAACGCAGGAAAATTCTGATCTTTTTGCAGAAATCCGGCGTGGCCGTGGCATTCCTCCAGGAAACTCATTTGACTCCTTCCGAGACTGCAAAACTAGGAATGTTGGGATGGTCTGTGTTGGCATCTTCCTCCTACAGTTCCAGGGCACGTGGAGTAGCGATCCTGGTAAGACGCTCTTTGGCCTATGAAATTCATTCTATCGTTACTGACGATACAGGTAGATATGTAGTAGTTTCAGTGGACATGCTGGGCAAGTGGCTCACTTTGGCACATGTATACGTCCCCCCCCCCCCCCTACTCTAAGTCATACTTTCAGCGTCTGATTACCCTACTGACCCCTGATCTCTTCTCCCATACTTGACAAATCAAACACCCGGGGGACTCCCCCTCCGCTTCCCAAAGTAGGCTTCCCTCTCCTTGCTTCCACCCTACAGGTTATAGACCTGTGGCGAGCCCTGTACCCAACGGAGCAGGAGTACACCTGTCTCTCGGCGGCGCATGGCTCTCTCTCTCTCCCGCATTGATTATTTCTTCATCTCTCATGCTCTTTTTCCTTAGGTCACTGACTACTCTATAGCCCCCATCTCTCTGTAGGACCATGCCTTGATTTCTATTACTGTCCACTTTCCTGACGACAGAGACTCGACTAAGTTATGGAAATTCCCTTCTAGATTTTGTCGCTCATCCACCTTTAAATCCTTCTTGGAAGCTGCTTGGGACGATTATTGCGCAACCAACTCTGAGCATCTTCAGACAGATCAACAAGGAAAGGGAAGTTATCTTAGAGATGTGCACAAGGAAAAAGCTGCTTTAACGTATACAATCCCCCTAAAGGGTGTCACCACACCCAAACAAAGCAAATACAACAATTTAACGGGAGAAAATACTCGTATAAGCGCTCACTAATAGATAAATGAATAATACATCCCTTATGTATCCACAATGATGTTTCTTAATCCTTCTTCTTCAATATTGTGGTCGAAATTTATTCCGCTCCAGTCCAATGTATGAAAAACAAAAAAATACAAAATGTGTAGAAATGCTTAAAGTCTATTTCAGTACATATAGCCCACTGGACCCACGGAGGAGAATTTTGTAGAGAATCTGTGGTTCGTACCCCAACTCACAATAGAGAATCATAAACTGTACACGTAGCAGTTTCTTTATCCTAGACCTCGTATAACCTTTACCAGAGGTTCCCGACTCTCAATAGTATATCCCAGAATAAAGAGGATAACCAAGACGCGCTGTCACAGCTGCCAGAAGGGATTGTCAGTCCCTGAAAATGTTTTAAAAAAATTAAGGAAATGAGAACTGGCGCTACTGTGTTTCTCCAATAATAATAAACGACTGTGGATCAATTTGAATAAAAATAACATAGAATTTATTCCCTATACATCACAAATTGAAAACTAAAAAACATCCTGAACATATATAGCAAATATAAAATTGAGGCATATATGGAGCTAGGATATATTTATAGGTGGCTGCTTTCAGTGTCCACAAATGGATCCCGGACTAAGTGCCTTGTGCAAAGTTCTCTGGTAAGAGGGAATAAGTACAGCTGGTATTACCCTTGTTGATGGAGACTTCCAAAGGTTTTTTGGAGGTTTTTCAGCAAGCAAGCTGTGGCAATGAAACAACCTGGGTCTCTCCCATCGATGCTGTACATGTGAAATTCCTCAGAGTTCCAAATGGCAGGTTTAAAAGTCCATATCTGGATCCAACTGGATCCAACTTGAAAGTGGAACACTTGTGGTGGTTGTCGCAGCTTCAACACTTTTATCCCAGAATGTATATCAAATAATAATATCACATGGGACATCTACCAGAAGTTTTGTGAGAAAATGCGTACCCAACTCACTTGAGAGAGGGGAGGAGACAAGCCTCAAAAGGTTTCTTTAATTGGGCCCAATAGTGGCTCCACCAGTATCTCCTTCTTTTCAATCACTCCTTTTATTCCTCCCAGGGTTCTCAATTCTCGTGAGTATGTGGAAAGAGAATGACATACAATGTGTATAGTTGTCTTGTGGCCATATGTTGATCAACCCTCAAACTCCCAAAAGGAAATGAAGGAAGTGTATAGGGCGTACCCCAACTCACAGTGCGGAACCCCACCACATGTGCAAAGTGGTTTCTTTACAACAGGACCCAGATTAAGAAACCTCATTGTGGATACATAAGGAATGTATTATTCATTTATCTATTAGTGAGCGCTTATACGAGTATTTTCTCCCGTTAAATTGTTGTATCTTCAGACAGATCCCTTTCTGTTCTGGATGGCGGCGAAAGCCGTTCTCAGAGGGGCAGTTATATCTTTTACCTCAGCTTCCAACAAGAAATACTCAAAGCAATACCTGGCGCTCCAGGATGCTCTCACTATGGCCTTTTAGGCATACAAACTTGCACCATCACCCGCCACAAAGCAAGCATACATACTCACTAAAACTCACTTTGACGAGCATGTATCCGAAATGGGTGATAGATACCTTTTTTCTGTCCAAGTTTCATAGATTCGGGAACAAGTCTGGCCGTTTGCTCTCTAACCTGCTCCGAGGTACATTTTCCCCTGCAGTTGTGCACCCCCTTCGCACACAACATGGCACACTGACTTCCACAAACAAGCAGATAGCTCAAATCATGCAGTCCTACTTCTCTAAATTGTATTTGTCTACCCCTCCAAGCACCTCGCAGCCACCCTTATCAGTTCCACATTCCCCGGCGTCTTCCTCTCAACCACCACACTTTCCTTCCACCTCCGCTGCAGCCTCTCCCAGCCCCCCTCTCTTTTGGGAAGCTTTGCCTTTACCTGTCCTCTCTGACGATATGGCCTCTCAACTAATATCCCCGATCACTCTCACTGAAGTCCGTATAGCAATAGGACAGTTGAAACCCAATAAGGCCCCAGGCCCTGATGGCTATAATGGGGAGTTTTATAGACTTCTTTTTCACAAATTCGACTTTGTTCTGGTTGACGTTTTCAACTCCTTATTGCTAGCCAAGACCTCCCCCTCCACACTTCAACTCGGCGGTACTCAAGTTGCTCCCCAAACCGGGCAGAGATCTATCCCTCCCAGGCTCCTATTGGCCAATATCTTTGCTAAACTTAGATTAGAAGTTATTCGCCAAGATATTGGCCGATCGTCTAAAACTCATACTTCCCCACATCATCCACCCCGACCAGACTGGGTTTATTGCCGGTAGGCACTCGGTGGTCAATGTCCGGAAGATAATAGCAGCTTTACATTCCTGCCATGGCGGCATGTCCCCCTCGGGGTATGGCATCCTATCCTTGGACGCGGAAAAGGCCTTCGACCTAGTCGAATGGCCACACCTATACGCAACTATGAAACGTTATAACTTTCCAGACGCCTTTATTCAGGCTATCCGCGCATTTTATTCATCCCCGGATACTCAGATCTCCTGCAACGGGTTCTTTTCTGACCCCTTTTTTATAGAAAAAGGTACTAGACAGGGCTGCCCGCTCTCCCCTCTCCTCTTTGCCATCGCCTTGGAACCTTTAGCTATAGCTCTCAGGCTTTCCTCTTCTTACACCGGCATATATCGGCAACATTGAGCTTAAAGTCGCCTTATTCGCAGACGACATGTTGTTGTTTGTCTCGAATCCCCTCACGTCAGTCCCGGAAATCCTGCGTTTGATTTCGGACTTTGGTGATACGGCGGGTTATAAGATCAATGTCACAAAGTCGGAACTGCTTCCTATACACATTCCCCCTTCCACACTGTCCTCACTTACACAGACATCACCCTTCACGATTACTCAGTCACACTTCAAGTACTTAGGGGTAAACATTCCACGCGATATTTCGCAGATTTACGAGCTAAACTTTTCCTCGGCCATTAAGACTGTGCTCGCTAAAGTGGACGGTTGGGCTACCCTGCCGCTCTCCTTGCTAGGGTGGATTGCGGTTCTTAAATCTGTGATTTTCCCCAAAATTTTTTATATTATGCAATCCCTCCCAATTAGTCTCCGAGATGCGGATGGCGTCACACTTCGAAAGGCTATGACTCGATTTATTTGGCACGGGAAGAAACCTAAGGTGGCCTATGCTAAACTTGTAATGGACAAATCAATGGGTAGGTTCGGAGTCCCGGATTTTCTCTCCTACTCTCTTGCAATCTTTCTCTGGTATGCTGCTGACTGGCTATTAGGTAAAAGCACTTATACTGATCTAGCTCTGGACACTGACGCCCTTCGACCTTATTCCCCCTGTGCCCTTCTACACACCAAGAAAGCCGACATACCTTCATTGATCCTGGAACACCCCTTGTTTAGGGATACTTATTATAGCTGGGTGAAGTTGCACAAAAAACTTAAATCTGACCATACTGCTTCCTCTTATGTATCTCTTTGGGGTAACCCATCTTTTGCTCCTTCCCTTCACAATACTCTGTTTATTCAATGGCGGGAGAGGGGGCTGTGCTCGGCTTCCCAAGTGTTTAACCCGGGTGGCCATATTACTTAATTCACGACGCTGAGAGACAGGTACTCCATTCCGTCCTCCCACTTCTTTATGTATCTCCAAGTGAGACACTATATCCTATCATTACGTCTTGACCCATTTCTCCCGAACCCCATCCTCCCCACTAGCAAAATTTCTAAAACGCTGGGAATCTCATCCTTACAAAATCAAACAAGTTTACTCTCTCATCGTGAATATTCCCTCCGCACCATTTCTCCCCAGACTAGTTGCCTCTTGGCAGGCAGATATCCCGAGTGTGACTTCCTATGACCTTTTAATAGACCATCACCACCGCACCATGTCACTCTTGGGCTCTGCATACTTGCAGGAGGTCCATATTAAATCTATTCACAGAGCGTACTTGCCCCCTTATGACCAGATGTCCACAGATCCCGTGATCCCTAATGGATGCCCTAAATGTAAAGGGGCTAGAGCCTCATTCTACCACTGCCTCTGGAACTGTACCAGGATTCAACGCTTCTGGAACAAATTGTTTGTGTTTATAAATACCCACTTTAACATTTCGCTTAGACCTAACCCACTGGCCTGTCAGTGTCTCTGCATCAATTTTTCTGTTTGGAACTCGGTGGGCGGAATCAATTCACTTTTCCCTATGCTGACCATGCTGTTTACCATCTCTAAGAAAGCAATACTGAAGCATTGGGTCGTCAGATCAACCCCTTCCTTAGCCGAAGTTCTGAAAACTATGTTACAATACTTATATTTCGATCGTAGATCCACTCTACTTACGGGTTATTCTGGCCTTGCTGGGTTCCACATAAATGGGGGCCCTGTATGTCTACCCTTGACCAGGCCACCCAATCTACAATAACCGCAGCCTTTGAAAACACTCAGTGGAGGATGTCCAGATAACCTGGTTTTTCTTATATGCTGTTTTCCTCCTCCTTTCTTCTCTTTTCCCACATGGATACCTTCTTCTCTCTTTCTCTACGCGTATCTTCTTCATGCCTACTCTGTTTTTTCTCTTTAACAATGCTATTATACGGTCTACAATGTAGTAATACGACCAGTATAGATGTATAATAATGTATAACAATGTGTGATTTTCATGTTCATGCCTCCACCCACTGAGGTGGTTTTTCCTTTGATGAGTTGACAACGCTTCCCCCCCCCCCTCTCTTTCTCCTTCCTCAACCCTTCTGCCCCCTCCCCCTTCCTGCGTTTGGCTACACTTTTGCTGTCTCTGTGAGTACCCTATGTTTGAGGGTCGTACTTTTTCAATACTATATGATAGGTTGCCAAACGTATGTTTTTTCTTCTGAAAAAAACAATAAAAATCAGTTATTTAAAAAAAAAAAAAAAAAGACCAATATTACTACCGACAAGAATGTCCAGAAAGGTAATTTTTTTAATACAGAAAAAAGGATGTCTCAAATGCACATGCACAACATGTTGCTTTCTTATACCGGGCGACAAATTTTTTCAGCCATTGTCTGGACAACGATTTACTATTAGGTTGACCTGCAACAAGAAATTTGTGGTGTATCAGATTATATGCCCCTGTGGGCTGTCATACATTGGCAAAACAGAACGCACCTTTAAGGAGCGTATGACAGCCCACAGGTCAGCGATCAGGGCAGCTTTACTAACTGGCAAGAGCGAGCAGCCTGTTGCCAGGCATTTTTGTCAGGCCCCACATCCTTTATCAGCTGTGCGTTATCGCATGATTGACCATGTTCCCCACTCCATTCGTGGTGGTGACCGCGCTTTACCGTTGCTTCAATGCGAGAGTAAATGGATCTATAGGTTAGGCCTATCTAATGTCTTGTAAATTATTTATTTCGAAATATTATCTGATTTATTAACTCTGTGGTTATGTATACTGTATGTGAGAATATGAGGCTTTAAATGTTATTATGCAAGTTATTTCATTTTTTGTAAAGCATAGGGTATATTATACTGTTATCCTGAGGTAGCAATATTTGATTAGCACCATGTGTATTTACTTAGTTAATGCGATATGATTATGGGGTTTGTGGTGTAATATTGGGGATATATTGTAGCAGTGTATATAATATATTTAAAATTTCTAGATGTTTGTAACCCATGTCCTCACTTCTACATTTAGGGGTATATTCAATAACTGTCGGAAAGACGGCAGCTTCCGACAATTTTAGGTCGGAAGGGGTTCCGACCTATTCATTAAGGCCCCATTTATTCCGACTTGTCAGAATGCTGTCAGAATGCACGCTGATCGCGGCTTCAGCCGCCGATCAACATGCATTGTCGGAAGTGGGGCCAAACCAGACAGGTTTTAGCCCCGTTTCCGACAATCTCAATCTGACTTTAAAGAAAAGTTGGTTTGAGATAAGTGAGCTGAGACCAGGAGACGGGAGAGCAGCGGGGAGAGCAGGGACCCAGCGGCAGCGTCCACCCGGCTCCAGCAAGCGACGTCCCGCTTGAGCGACGTCCCCCTTGCTGGAGCCAGGTGAACGCTGCCGTGAGCCTCCGCTGCTGCAGCCGTTGTTCCCCCGTCTCCTCCTCCTCCTCTCCTCCCCCGTCCGCTGCTCTCCCCTTCCCCCGGCGCCAGAGACATCTCCTCACCTTTGGCGCTGCTGACCGCTTCCCCCTCAGCTCCGGCGCCGCTGACCGCTCTCCCCTTACCCCCGGCGCCGCTGACAGCTCCCTCTGCCGCTGCTGTCAGCGCACCCGCAGCGCTGACAGCAGCAGCAGGTCAGGAAACAGGGAACGGACGCTCTTTTGAATAGGGGTTGTCGGGTCCATTCCGACAACTGCATGTCAGAATGGACCCGACTCTTATTGAATATACCCCTTAATAGTTAAAAGTTTCTTAGTGTGGTTATTATTATTAGTACACTACACCATACGTACATAGTCTACATATAGAACCCTTTTCTAGGGTCTCTATAGGTTGTGTTATCATGTATTTGATATTGTTATACCTCTAGGATTAGGTACTTTTACCCTGCGCTATGTATTTTTTCAGCCTCCTGTATATCCTGGTATCTATGGTGACAGGTGCACTTAGTGACTCATGACATATGACGTCACTTACATCGTGCTGCCGGCCGGGTCCGCAGTCCCTTCTCCGGGGTTTGGCGTCCACATGATGATGGTAGTTATAAGGTGAGCAATCTATGTATGTTTGTTTTTAGCCTGATGACAGTGCGGACATTTAAGCACTGAAACGTTGCTATACGTTTTTGTATACAAGAGTCTGTTTTCGAGTTTGGGAGTGCCGCACCTAGGAACCTTGCATGCATTACTGTGAGGGCACCCATGACTAAATGCTGTTGGTGAGAGCCGGACACTTCGGACTACTATATATATATATATATATATATATATATATATATATACTGCTCAAAAAAATAACAGGGAACACTAAAATAACACATCCTAGATCTGAATTAATGAAATATTCTTATTAAATACTTTGTTCGTTACATAGTTGAATGTGCCGACAACAAAATCACACAAAAATTATCAATGGAAATCAAATTTATTAACCCATGGAGGTCTGGATTTGGAGTCACACTCAAAATTAAAGTGGAAAAACATACTACAGGCTGATCCAACTTTGATGTAATGTCCTTAAAACAAGTCAAATGAGGCTCAGTAGTGTGTGTGGCCTCCACGTGCCTGTATGACCTCCCTACAACGCCTGGGCATGCTTCTGATGAGGTGGCGGATGGTCTCCTGAGGGATCTCCTCCTAGACCTGGACTAAAGCATCCGCCAACTCCTGGACAGTCTGTGGTGCAACATGGCGTTGGTGGATGGAGCGAGACAGGATGTCCCAGATGTGCTCAATTGGATTCAGGTCTGGGGAACGGGCGGGCCAGTCCATAGCATCAATGCCTTCGTCTTGCAGGAACTGCTGACACACTCCAGCCACATGAGGTCTAGCATTGTCTTGCATTAGGAGGAACCCAGGGCCAACCGCACCAGCATATGGTCTCACAAGGGGTCTGAGGATCTCATCTCAGTACCTAATGGCAGTCAGGCTACCTCTGGCGAGCACATGGAGGGCTGTGCGGCCCCCCAAAGAAATGCCACCCCACACCATTACTGACCCACTGCCAAACCGGTCATGCTGGAGGATGTTGCAGGCAGCAGAACGTTCCCCTTGGCGTCTCCAGACTCTGTCACGTCTGTCACATGTGCTCAGTGAGAACCTGCTTTCATCTGTGAAGAGCACAGGGCGCCAGTGGTGAATTTGCCAATCTTGGTGTTCTCTGGCAAATGCCAAACGTCCTGCACGGTGTTGGGCTGTAAGCACAACCCCCACCTGTGAACGTCGGGCCCTCATACCACCCTCATGGAGTCTGTTTCTGATCGTTTGAGTAGACACATGCACATTTGTGGCTTGCTGGAGGTCATTTTGCAGGGCTCTGGCAGTGCTCCTCCTGTTCCTCCTTGCACAAAGGCGGAGGTAGCAGTCCTGCTATTGGGTTGTTGCCCTCCTACGGCCTCCTCCATGTCTCCTGATGTACTGGCCTGTCTCCTGGTAGCGCCTCCATGCTCTGGACACTACGCTGACAGACACAGCAAACCTTCTTGCCACAGCTCGCATTGATGTGCCATCCTGGATGAGCTGCACTACCTGAGCCACTTGTGTGGGTTGTAGACTCCGTCTCATGCTACCACTAGAGTGAAAGCACCGCCAGCTTTCAAAAGTGACCAAAGCATCAGCCAGAAAGCATAGGAGCTGAGAAGTGGTCTGTGGTCACCACCTGCAGTACAACTCCTTTATTGGGGGTGTCTTGCTAATTGCCTATAATTTCCACCTGTTGTCTATTCCATTTGCACAACAGCATGTGAAATTGATTGTCAATCAGTGTTGCTTCCTAAGTGGACAGTTTGATTTCACAGAAGTGTGATTGACTTGGAGTTACATTGTGTTGTTTAAGTGTTCCCTTTATTATTTTGAGGTATGTATGTATGTATGTATGTATGTATGTATGTATATATATATATATATTATATATATATATACATACATACATACATACATACATACATACATATATACATACACACACATATAAATATACACACCAGCACACTTCGACACACACATATATATATGTATGTATATATATATGTATATATATATATATATATATATATATAGACACCACCCCACTTTGACACACACACATAAATATAGACACTGCCACATATATATATATATATATATATATATATAAAGAGTGATGTCTGCACTCCTTATAACTTTCAACAACAGCGGGGTGCTCCAATGAAGAGCAAAGATCCATCCATATAGAGTTGTTTAAATTGCGCACTCACCATTTTAGAGAAAAAAAGTTCTTTATTGATAGGCAATATACTCACAAAAAAGATTAGTACATAGCAGAAAGTGCATATGTGCAAGGTCGACGTTTCGGTCCCCAAAGGACCATCATCAGGACAAGCAACTGTGCATCCATTAAGCTGCTCAGCCAAAGATATGGCAGGACACTGTAGCTCGATCAAACAAGCCTTAGAAAAAGGAAAAGGAACCAGTGATCAATCGGTGGTTAGGCATTGTTTACAGGCTCAACACAATATAGCGAGTATTAGAGCTATTATTATTGACCACGTGCCAGCTTCACATCGAGGCGGTAACCGTGGCAAGATACTCTTACAGAGAGAGTGTAGATGGATACACAGGTTAAATACTATAGCTCCTAGGGGGCTCAATGAATATCTGGGCATACAATGTCTTATGTGAAGAGTGAGTTCCCATTATCTAACTCTGGAAACATTACTGTCTCTGTTTATCTGTGGTGTCCAAAATATTTGTGGCTATGAAGCATTCGATTAGTGATAATCTGATGGACACATAACTTTTGCTATATAACGTTGGCTATATATTTTTTCTCTTTATGCACTATGAATTGACCTTAGTGGAGTCATGTTTTTATTATATGTTGTGTGTGTGGGTACGTTTAGTATGTTTATATTGTTGGTTAACACTTCTTCAGGAGTGTTTAATAAAATGCTTTTATGTTTATTTAGCATTACGTAGAAATGGTGCAGCCTCATGTGACCCGGCTTCTATTCGGCGTAATCGGCTGACGTCATCTTCCGGCGACCACAATCTAGTGTGTGCGGGATTGACGGACGCTGAACGCCAACGCCAGGTGAGCATGATAATTGTATCTATACTGCTATATAAGCACAGTTTGTTGTTTTTTGTATGTGAACGCTATATCCCTGACGATGGGGTTGAACCCCGAAACGCCGTAGGATGGAATAAAGAGTCCTTTTCTTTACTTAACCAGCTGTCTCAGCCTGCTTGAGTGCCGCCGGACCCTTGTTCTATAGCGGGCAGCACAGTCTACCCACGGAGGGCACCGCAGCAAGTATCTCATTGAATCCATTACAGAGTGCTGAGTGATAAAGTTTGTATATATATATATATATATATATATACACACACACACATATACATATACATATACATATACACACACAATATATAAATATATATATATATATATATATATATATATTATACATACACTATATATATATATATATACATATACACACATATATATATATATATATATATATATATATACATATACACACATACAAAGGCCAAAACTTCCGTAATAAAGCTGAGGTCCAATTTACAGACATAGAATCGCATACCTCTCAAAGCGATTCGGATCATTCAGGCCACTATAGGGGTCGTTTTTTAGGGGACAAAACATTTACCAGGAGCAAAACAAAAGAGACCACGGATTCAAGAGACCGTGCAGGAGAGGGGGGCTCAAGCACAAAAAATACAGGAGGCAGGAATTACAAGGGGGGACGGAAATAACTGTCTTCAATCTATCAGATTACACTCCAACAGAGGCAGAAATGGCAGTATTATCTAAAGGACTCACTTTTGTTCAAACATATAAACAAAACAAGTTTGATTGTGAGGTCGAATTATTTAAATTTTTTCGACAATTAAAACTTAAAGATTATTTCTCAAAAAGGGATACTGTTTCTGTCAAAAGGAGTCAATTTAAAACACCCAGTAACTTTGACCCACCATCCATGAATCCTGCCATTGAGGTTTTTATTAATTTAGTTAAAAAAGAAACTTTACCTTGCATCAATAATATTAAAATTAAAAATCACAATATGACTAAATTAGAAAGACTGGCAGTCAAATCTCTAAGGGATAACCCAAATGTTATCATACGCCCCGCCGATAAGGGTGGGGGCGTGGTATTATTAAATCGTACTGATTACATTGATGAAATCAATCGGCAATTAGCCGACAAACAATGTTATAAACAACTCCGATTTGATCCAACCAATAATTTTAAACGTGAGGCAGATTCCATAATTGGTTTAGGTGTTTCTAATTATTGGATTGATGATCAAACAGCTAAATTCCTTACCCAGGACTTTCCCCGCATTCCTTTGATTTATGTTTTGCCCAAAGTCCACAAATGTCTGGACAAACCCCCTGGGAGACCTATCATTTCCTCCAGGGGCTCTTTGTGCCAGACATTATCCCAATATGTGGACTTTTTTCTGCAGCCGGTTGTGCAATCAACGCCATACTTCATTAAGGATACTTCAGATTTCTTATCGAAATTAAAGGCAGTTGGTCCTCTTCCCAATGACTGTATACTGGTGACACTCGATGTCACCAGTTTATACACTTGTATCAATCATCTTGAGGGCATTGAGGCAACTAGGAAGGCCATTACCTCCAGTCCACAGTATGAGGGTCCACCAAGTGAATTTTTGTTACTTTTGTTAGATTTCATCTTACACAAAAATTATTTTTTGTTTGAAAATTCATTTTACTTACAATTACAGGGCACAGCGATGGGGTCCAATGTGGCCCCATCGTATGCTAATTTGTTTATGTTTCAGTATGAACAACAATATATCATGGCAGATCCGAAATTTTCATCCTACATTTTATTTTATGTGCGATATATTGATGACCTGTTCATGCTGTGGACTGGGGGTGAGGCTGAGCTTCAACAATTTATTACCAAATTAAATCAAATTCCAGGGTCTATTAGGCTCACATGTGTTCACGACTTTTTGTCTATTAATTTTTTGGATGTTACGATCAAATTAAACAACGGGTCCATCACCACCCAGGTTTATAGGAAGCCTACAGATAAAAACTCTCTCTTGTTGGCTACGAGCTTCCATCCGCAGCCATTAAAGAAGGGACTACCCTTCTCCCAACTTTTACGAGTGAAACGCATAACTTCGGATGAATTATTATTACCAGCTGCTTTGACCGAGATGGGCAAGAAATTCATCGAGAGGGGCTATGATCCGACTGAGATACAAGGAGCGATCACGAGATGTCTCCAGATGGAACGTTCAGACGTATTAAGATCCAAGAACAAAGATCCAGAGATTGGACGATTGGTCTTTTCCAGCACATATTCTGTCGCCTCTGGTGCCATGAGACGTGCGATCTCCAAGCATTGGCATATTTTACAGGCAGATTCGACTATGGGAAAATTCTGTGACAGCTTACCATTATTTAGCTACAAACGTAGTCCAAATCTCAAGGATCAGATCACCTATTCTGATATAGCACCAATGTCGCAACAAGGCAATGGTTGGCTAAAATTGAAACCAGGAGCACACAAATGTGGCTCCTGTGTTAATTGCAAGCATATGCACACAGGTAGCACGTTCGTCCATCCAACTAGGGGAGACACTTTTCGACTGAAACATCGAATGACATGTGAGACCAAATATGTCGTTTACGTGATCCAATGCCCCTGCAAGAAACTATATGTCGGAAAGACTATTAGAATGCTCAAAGAACGGATGGCCTTGCACCGGTCATCAATTAAGAAAGCGTTCATCAAAATTGAAAATTCCACTCCGCCAGTTGCTAAACACTTCGTTCATCAAGGTCACCACATTAAAGATCTTTTATTCATGCCCATTGACCACATACCACCATTGAAGAGGGGTGGTGACCGGCATAAGCTGCTATTACAACAGGAATGCCGCTGGATCCGACGATTATTTTCCCTTTCACCATTGGGACTTAATGAGGAATTCTCGTTGGTACCTTTTTTATAAATAAATATATTTTTTTCTTTTCTTTTTTTATATTTACATTTTTTTCACTTCACATTTTTTATGTACGTGAACACATGTGAGCCTGATGACTCTGCATCCGGATCCATTGTCTTATCTATGTATTTTTTGTTTATTTGTTTATTAATTAGATTAACTGTTTATGCTTATATGCACACTTCAGTTGATTTATATACCTACTTACTGAAAGGCCTATAAATTGGGGCTTTGTTATAAGGCATGATTTATGTATAATAACTAAGAATGTAGTCAGTGACAGATTTAAATTCAGTTCAATCCATTGTTAAATCATTTATGACTGGCCATAGACATGCTTTATTATCAGTAGATTCATCATCAGGATGTAAGTGTGCATCTAATTTATTTTCATTTTTATTCATTTTTATTAGTTCAATGTTATCTTACACTGTTTTTCTTTGCCTGTGCGCCTCTCCCCTTGTCCCCGGAAACAGGTCTGATGCTTCTTCAGTTCCGGGTGTGTTCGTTTACCCGGACTGTTTTAAGCACGACCTGTTGGTTGCCACGGGTAACGCGTTAGAAGTGACGCGCGGCCCGAGGGTGATTCTTCACACCAGGACACAGTTACGGAGACTTATGTCTCCGTGCAGGATGGACAGGTCCCGGCTCCATCGTTTGGTCACTGACGATGTGCAGCGGTTAATACCCTCCCCTGCACGTCACTTCCGGTTCACGGCATGCCGTGCTGCTTGGATGTAACGCAGCTGATGTCCACGTGTGACGGGGAACAGGTGAGACAGCTTACAGGTAAGTATTTCACACACTATTTAATGCACTCATGGGCTAAGCTTTTCAGGCACACGTCACTTTGGAACCAGACACTGCGGATGGCAGTGTACAGCACCATGTCACTTTATCTATTCCCATGATGAAGATAGTCGAAACAGCTGTCGGAATGATAAGTACTCATTGATCTATTCATGCTGCTACCATCATGTGTGCTATATGCTTGTTGCCTTTTTAAATGACTTTTCTGGACAAGTAAAACTTCTTCTTTTGCATCTAAGCTGTGTGCTGGTATTTCTGGGTACAATCACCTGTGTGGTTATTCTTGGATTTTTTCTATATATATATATATACATATACACACATACATACATACACACACATATATATATATATATATATATATACACACACACATACATATACACACACATACATATACACACATGGATAAATATAGACTCCGCCACCACATACATACATAATATATACATACATATATATATTTATTTATTATGTATGTATGTGCCGAAGTGTGGCGGTGTCTATATTTATATATGTGTGGCGGTGTCATATATAAATATAGACACCGCCACACATATGTCAATATACCCACCTCCACACTTCATCACATACACATATAATATATATATATATATATATATATATATATATAATACCTCAGTCACTGAATAGCATTCCAGAGAATCATCAGCCGCCGGGCCGCCTTCACGGAGCAGCAAAGGTACATCATTGTTTTGACAGCCTAGTGCTATGTTGTGGATGTGAAGTCCGTGAGCGGTGGTAGCAGGCGGTACCTTCGTGACGTCACACCCCGTGACATCATGTGGCGCAGAGGAGGCAGCAAGTTACTCTGTTACACAATCATATGTAAACATCCATGCTGGAGGCGGGAAGGATGTTTAGGCCGGAGGGGGCGTGGGCTTAGGACACTATGCAGGCTGCAGTAAGATTTTTTTCCTGTTATGCGGTGGGCTTATTTGGGGTGTGGGTCTGGAGCTGCAGCTCCATCAGCCCCATTGTTAATCCGGCTCTGGATTTATGAATTGCTTATGCAAGCACCTCAGTGCTGTGAATGTGTTTGTTTTGATCTGCACCTTCTTACTTTTTTTAAGTCTTGATAGAACTTTTATGTAATTTGGACATTGAAGGAGCTGAGGGAGGTGATGTAAAGTGGTTATTGTCCAGTATATTGGACCTCATTCTGGTTCAGTTGATGTTGCTACTTATTATCAGAACTTTGCTCATGCGCAGGACCCGTTGAGTGCATCACAAATGGGTCCTGTGATGTAGGAAGTAGGATGGCAGCAGATTGTCAGCCATTTTGGGACAGGGAGGGGTTGGTAATGCCCTCAGTTTCCCATAACAGATGCATGTCGCCGCTGTTTAGGGGGAGAGAAGAGGCCAGGAATTTCCGCATAGCGTCTCTCCCATAGCGCCGCACACTGCACAGCCACTAGAGGTCAATTATGACCTCTAGCGTCTGCTCCCTCAATGCCGTGCGGTGCGCGATGACGTCAGGCACACCGCACGGCACCGACAGTAGCGGCTCTTGCCACGGCAGCAGCGGCTCCCTCAGAACAGTGGCAACCCGGGCAAAAAGTCTGCTTGCCCATGGCAAGAGCCGCTACTGAGTAACAGCACTGTATAGTGATGCAGCAGGAGGCGACTATTGTAAGTAGACGCCTCCTGCTGCAGTAGTGATCAAACCTGCAGGCATCGGATCACTGATGGGAGTCAGTGATCCGATGCCTGCAGGTTTGATCACTACTGCAGCAGGAAGCGTCTATTTACAGTAGTCGCCTCCTGCTGCATCACCATACAGTGCTGTTACTCATAGCGGGTCTTGCCACGGGCTAGCAGGCTTTTTGCCCGGGGCGCCGCTGTCCTGAGAACGCCGCTGCCGTGGCGAGAGCCTCTACTGTCGGTACCGTGCGGTGCGCCTGACGTCATCGCGCACAGCGCACGGCATTGTGGGAGCAGACGCTAGAGGTCATAATTGACCTCTAGTGTCTGTGCAGTGTGCGGCGCTATGGGAGAGACGTCATGACGTCTCTCCCATAGATCCGAGGAGTGGCAGCCGGACAGCAGCAGCGGTCAGCAAGCAGGAGCGGAGCTGGTGAGTATTTTTTTTTTTTTAAGCGCCGCTACTAGGGGCACAGCAACAGGGGGCACAACTACTGAGGACACAGCAACAGGGGGCAAAACTACAGGGGCACAGCAACAGGGGGCAAAACTACAGGGGCACAACTACTGAGGGCACAGCAACAGGTTGCACAACTACTGAGGGCACAGCAACAGGTGCCAAAACTACTGATGGCACAACTACAGGGGGCATAACTGTAACCACGCCACTTCTTTATGAAGCCACGCACCCTTTTTTACTTTTTTTTTGGGGGGTGGGGGGCTTCAAATGAAACTTTCGCCATGGGCGCCACAAGGAGAACTGGACCTGCTGTTACTGCTGCTTCCAAGGAAGTGACAGTCACTCCTTTCACATCTGAATTAGGCCCATTGTTTCCTTTGTGTTATATCAGTCATTAGAATAGTTTCTGTTTGTCAGACAGGGCTGCTAGGCGATGGATCTGATGATTGTTCTTAGACATAATGATTTTTCAGATATTTCACTACACATTTAAACTGCATCCCCATTAGATAAATCACACTTGCATTTTTTTCTGCCACATCCTTTTTACCATTGCCGTGCACTGGTAGAGGAGCCAGGGGGCCACTTGATTGCATTTGCCTCCCAGGCTAAAAAGTTGCCAGCCAGCCCCTGACAGTATGTAAGGATTATAAGGATATGGATATATCACAAATGTCCACTAGGTGGTATAAGATCAATTCCTTTTCCCTTTCAATATGACATTGCTACAGGAGGCTAATGAAACTGTGGAAAGCGTATAATCAGTGTAACCACACACTTGGTTGGCATTCTATTCACTAATCTATGACAACAATTTGCACAAGGCACTAAATTCAAACTTTTCGTATGAACCTAGTAACATTAAAGCCATGTTTCCATTACAAGATATCATTGGGGTTCTACCCCCCTAGAAAGTGGTCAATGGTGGTCATTCAGAGTTGTTCGCTAGCTGTTTTCGGTCGCTGCACAGCGATCAGGCAAAAAAACGGCACTTCTGCGCATGCGGCGCAATGCGCACTCGCAACGTACTTTCACAACGGCCGATGCCGTTTTACACTAGCTCTAGCGAAGCATTTCAGTTGCAATAGCTGGCCGCAGAGTGATTGACAGGAAGAGGGCGTTTCTGGGTGTCAACTGACCATTTTCAGGGAGTGTTCGAAAAAAACGCAGGCATGCCAGGAAAAATGCAGGAGTGGCTGGGCGAACGCAGGGCGTGTTTGTGACATCAAAACAGGAACTGAATAGTCTGAAGTGATCGCAAGCGCTGAGTAGGTCTGGAGCTGCTCTGAAACTGCACAATTTTTTTTTGTAGTCACTTTGCGATCTTTCGAACGCACTTCTGCTAAGCTAAAATACACTCCCAGAGGGCGGTGGCTTAGCGTTTGCACGACTGCTACAAACTGCTAGCGAGCGAACAACTCGGAATGACCCCCAATGTTCCCTGCTAATCCATGCTACTTAGCATTCCTCTCATGAGCAAATGTTCAAACCAGCACAAAGACCCTGACCCAGCATGGGTGCTAATGGAGGAACCTATTATACCCAAGCGCTAACAAGGGATCACAAACACAATAGCCAGGGATGGCATGGGTTAATGGAAAGCTGAACTGTGGGGAAATACTCAATAATCCCAGGGACATTCAATTCATGTACACAGAGCTAAACAGCCACATGCTAACGTAAAATGCAATGTAATATATACTGATCAATGCTCACTGTCACTGTATTGTGTGACCACCACCTATGACATCATCCGAAACTGCACCTGAGACTCCTCTGTCTCCTATTCTCCTTACTGCTAACCTTCATGGAAACATGTACTATCACAATACAATACCTAGATATTACACTTTTTCTATGTTGCAACCAGAGCCAAATTAAAGCAGGGGCGACAGCGGCGGCCGTCCCAGGGCCCCCACACCCTGCGCTTTGAAATAGAAGTCTTCCTGTGGCGGCTACCGAGGAGCTCCACAGTTAGTCTTGCGGGACAGGGAAATCCCGCGATACAGTGACTGCAAGCCGCCGGTGTCTGTAAGTGACTGTGTGTATGTATATGTATCTGCAGTGCTTAAAGTGGTCCTAGAGAGGGGGTGGAACTCACCCCCCTTTCCCACGGCGTCCATATGATAAAGATATTGCATGCGCCAAAGGCGTGCATTGCAAGAAAGGGGCATGGTCACACAATAGTAATAATGCCCACAGTGGTAGCACCCCATAATACACATAATGCCCACAGCAGTAGCGCCCCTTATATAATGCTCACAGTAGTAGTGCTCCTTATGTAATGTCCACTGTACTGGTAGTGCCCACAGTGGTAGTGTCCCTTATATAGAGCCCATAGTAGTGGTGCCCCTTATGCAATGCCTGCAATAGTAGTGCCCCTTATGTCCCCAGGAGTCATGCCCCTTATGAAGTGCCCCCTTTACAATGCCCTCATTAGTAGTCCCCGCAGTAGTAAGGCCCTTAATGGTAATGCACCTGTGTAGTATTGCCCCCTGTGGAAATGTTGCCTGTAGTAATGCCCCCAGTCGTTTAGCCCCCTGTAGTTTAGCCCCAGTAGTTATTCCCCCACTGGTAATGCCCCTGCAGTTATGACCCCAGTAGTTTACCCCCCCCCCTTTTAGTTTAGCCTCCCAGTGGTAATGTCACCAGTAGTTTAGCCCTCATCTAGTTTGCCCCATGTAGTTTAGCCTCCCAGTGGTAATGCCCCCAGTAGTTTGCCCCTTGTAGTTTAGCCACCAGTAGTAATGCCCCCAGTAGTAATGCCCCCTTGTAGTTTGGCCCCTTGTAGTTTGGCCCCCAGTAGTAATGGCTCCAAGTAGTAATGCCCCCAGTAGTTTAGCCCCTGTAGTTATGCCTCCAGTAGTTTAGCCCCCCAGTAGTAATGCCCCCAAGTAGTTTGGCCCCTTGTAGTTTGGCCCCCTGTAGTAATGGCTCCAAGTAGTAATGCCCCCAATAGTTTAGCCCCTGTAGTTATGCCTCCAGTAGTTTAGCCCCCCAGTAGTAATGCCCCCAAGTAGTAATGCCCCCACGTAGTACTGCAGCCAGTAATAATGCCCCTGTAGTTATGCCTCCAGTAGTTTAGCCCCCCAGTAGTAATGCCCCCAAGTAGTAATGCCCCCACGTAGTACTGCAGCCAGTAATAATGCCCCTGTAGTTATGCCTCCAGTAGTTTAGCCCCCCAGTAGTAATGCCCCCAAGTAGTAATGCCCCCACGTAGTACTGCAGCCAGTAATAATGCCCCTGTAGTTATGCCTCCAGTAGTTCAGCCCCCCAGTAGTAATGCCCCCAAGTAGTAATGCCCCCACGTAGTACTGCAGCCAGTAATAATGCCCCTGTAGTTATGCCCTCCTGTAGTTTGCCCCCTTGTAGTTTGCCCCCAGTAGTAATGCCCCCCAGTAGTAATGCCCCCCAGTAGTAATGGCCCCCAGTAGATGCGCCGCTATGTGTGTGTGTGTGTGTGTGTGTGTGTGTACACGTATGTGTGAGCGCAGGTGCAGGCCAAGGATGGGGGGGGAGGGTTCCAGCAATCATGCCCTTACAGTCTACGTTGCCCTAGGCACCTGTTGGGTTTCGCTGCGCTTCCGTCAATACACGCGGATCGCCAGCTGTAGCCGCTGACCCGCGTGCATTCCGACAGCTTTTACAACAAGTCGGGAAATCCCGACTTGTCGTATACAACGGCCCCCCCATTGAATAGGTCGGAACCACTTGCGACCTAAACCTGTCGGCAGCTGTCGTCTTTCCGACAAGACGGCAGCTTCCGACAATTATTGAATACACCCCTTATTGTCCAACTTGGCAACACGTATGTAGACAATTTGGTTCTGAACCCGGCAATAAAGTTACAGCGTCAGCTATCACATCACTATTCACTACTCCCTGGGATGGGGTCTTTTCTGAGCCACAGTCCCAGCAAAAGGATTTCAATCATTATCATTTAGACCAATAAATCATTTCTTACTGCTGCTATACACGGTGATAAGAAATGAATGCTAACAGGGGGGATTTGCAATAATTATTAGCGCTGAGACAAATGTGTTGACATCTTACCCTTGGTACACATTATGATATATCTGACGTGGACCAGAACGATATATCATACACATAGCATAGTGTGTACGGCCGATCACGCGCTCCTGTGGGTCGTTCCCTAGGTCATCCCATCAGGCATGTTACGCGCCTAATGGGACTACCCAGGGAACGACAGCATGCAGCTACATGAGGGGGTAACAATATATTAGGCCATCATCCACCACATTGTGCAGTGTGTACGGGTGGCACGCTATATAATGTACCATCGGTCATACAGTTGGCTGGGATACACATCGTTCTGATGTGTACCTGGCCTTAGGGATCCGATTTTTTGAGCCTTAAGTAAATTGCACAATGATGCCTTGACAAAGGCGCAATGGAGGCGCCGAAACAGCTGTCGGATTCAATGCCACTTTGTTAGCATGAGGAGGTCTTTATGCTTCTATGACCACCCTGGCATGATGAGTATCAACTCATTTATATGATCCTCTGCTTTATAACTTCTCTTGCACGAAATTTTGCACTTTATGGACTTTATGATGTTTTAAATATAAACACGTTCTCTGCAGTAAACAGGAGGTGCTGGCTCCTTTGTTTCATATGAATACTGCTGTTTGTGCCCTGCACTCCTCCCAATGGTGAGGGAGTGTTTACATCTACCTACTGGATTCTGCTGTCAGAGTTATCAAAATCCATGTATAACCTGTTGTAAAAAAATTCTCATGTCAAAGACTTTTATGAATTCTTTTTGTATTAAATATTTTATTCTAATTGGCCTTGGGCCATTTGTTTGGGTGACTTTCTGGTGAGGGGTTATCCACTGCAGGAACCCAAGAAATCCAATTATCCATAGTATAAGATACACCTACTTGGAAGGACTTCCGCTATATCTATACATCAAACAGAGCGCGCTCAGGATTTGTGTTTTCTATCTTATGTTTGTCTGAGATCCGGCAACGGAGGTCTCGCCTGTAGTGCTGCTGGTTCTGCGAGCGCAAGATAAGGAACGGAGGTCTCGCCTGTAGTGCTGCTGGTTCTGCGAGCGCAAGATAAGGATATTTTTGTATTGTATATATCTATCAACATTTTACACATAAAAATCGGTACAAATTCGAAAAGGGGGCACAGTCACTGGTAAAGGGGGCATGGCCATGCCCCTTTTCCTATATTTTCAATGGAAGTTTGGAGAGCCAAAAAATCGGTACAGACCATAAAAAAAAGGTACTGTACCTGTTAAAAAGGTACAGTTGTAGCGTATATATATATATATATATATATATATATATATCCACAGAAAAGAGATGTGTACAGGTGCGCTGGTGATTAGTTAGTCTCAGTCCACAGGTAAAAGCACAACACTGGGCTGTAGCACCGGAGTATGGCCCTCATTCCGAGTCGTTCGCTCGTTCTTTTTTTTCGCATCGCAGTGAAAATCAGCTTAGAGCGCATGCGCAATGTTCGCACTGCGACTGCGCTAAGTAAATCTGCTATGAAGAAAGGATTTTTACTCACGGCTTTTTGTTCGCACCGGCGAACGTAGTGTGATTGACAGGAAATGGGTGTTACTGGGCGGAAACACAGCGTTTTATGGGCGTGTGGCTGAAAACGCTACCGTTTCCGGAAAAAACGCAGGAGTGGCCGGAGAAACGGGGGAGTGTCTGGGCGAACGCTGGGAGTGTTTGTGACGTCAAACCAGGAACGACAAGCACTGAACTGATCGCACAGGCAAAGTAAGTCTGGAGCTACTCTAAAACTGCTAAGTTTTTTTTGTTCGCAATATTGCGTAAACTTCGTTCGCACTTTTAAGATGCTAAGATACACTCCCAGTAGGCGTAGACTAAGCGTGTGTAACTCTGCTAAATTCGCCTTGCGACCGATCAACTCGGAATGAGGGCCTATATTCACAACGCAGCAGTTCTCCTCATAAAGCTCTGACTCTCAAGAGCAAAGTGTCTGGAAATAGTAAAAGAAGGAGAATGCGCTCATAGTGCAAATCAATTTAATTCATAAACCACATATATGCACAGGATAGGTCAAATGAATAGCAGTGGACTCGTACCCTGATGGCCCACTCTGTGGGCTGTGTATCACATGAAAAGTAAAACCACAAGGCAAAAACTGCAGCCCACTGCACCTGGATCTGGTACCACACACCGCACCAGCTTCAGCGACCGATCCGTCAGGACACCTGTACCGGGTGAAGTCGGGGATGACAGCTCATGTGGAACAAGAAGCACCTGGTAAGCCCCACCTCAATGCATTTCATAATCACTTCGTCAGGAGGTTGGCTTACCAGATGTCAGCACAAGCTTTATATAGCAGTCACATATCAATAATGGTACCATTAATTGTTAATTACCATCAGCCGCTCTAATTCTCAGCAGCAACAGCCTCACTTAAAAGTGCTAGACAGCAATCATTAATACAATCTGATAAAAAACATCAGTAAATAGACGGCTAATTTCATAAAAACTACGCTAAAGCTGCAAAACTGGTGGCTCGTCAGCGACAATTTTCAAAGCTAATAAGCACACACAATTTAACACAATACATAAATACAGAATACAAATAGACTTATTTAAAAGTGCAATAAAAAAATTAATTAATGCACACCGATATAGGCATTTTGTTTAAAAAACACAGATATAGACATTTTGTTTAGAAAACAGCAATGCAGTATCATCTCAGCGGTAATACATCCGATATACAGAACATTAATACACATACTAAATAACATGCATAAAGCATTAACTATAAAATCCATGTCATACCATAAATGCTACAGGCACTATTTAAAGTGACATGAGCATATAAAAAAGTGACCTGCATGTAATAAGAAAACCTCCAGTACCCTATGTATTTATATTACCATCTTCACAGAGAAAAAAGCAATCATCAGATATGTTGGAATTACACAAGAATTCTACATTAGCTCAGAACGAGTAGTATGAGACCCCCACTCATCTCTCCCTAATAAAGGGGGTGATCTCATAGTTCTCATTAAGCCCATGGGGCATAAGTGTATTAAGAGAGAGTATCCAGAAAGTTTCTCTTCTAAGGAGTTGTTTTTCCCTATTTCCACCATTAGTAGACACTGTAACATGTTCTATTCCCACAAACTTCAGGAGAGAGGGATCCGCATTATGTAGCTCAGAAAAGTGACGTGGGATACTATGATTCATAACCCGATTTTTTATGTTACGAGTGTGCTCTAGAATTCTAATTTTCAGCACCCTTTTAGTTTTTCCGACGTATCTTAAGCCACAAGGGCATGTTAGAATATATATACAGAAATTTGTATTGCTATTTATGAAGGATCGAATGATGTTAGGACGTGGGTTATTACAACCAATAAAGGATTTTACATTTCTTTCTGCCAGAGTACATATCCTACAGTTTCCACAGTGATAAAACCCTTTAAGTGGGGTCAGAAAGTGGTTGGTCTTCTCACTCTGTACTGTGGTTAGTTTGCTTTTAGAAATGATCGATTTGACAGTCCTAGCTTTCCTATGTCTGGTTTATTGGGAAGTTCTGGACCAAGAACCGGATCTAACTGCAGGATATGCCAGTTCTTCTTGGCAATTTTTTCTAGTTCTCTGAAGCCAGTACTGAACTGTGTAACTAATGGGCAGAACATTTTTTTCCCTTGTTCATCCCTTTTCTTATAATTCACAAGTTCATCTCTCTCCTTATTCCTGGCCCTTACCATTGCTTTATGTGTTAATTCCTCAGGGTACCCTCTCTGTAGAAATCTATTAGTATAGATTTCAGCCTGTTCGTCAAACGTCGTCAAACTGGTACAGTTTCTCCTTAGCCTTATACAGGTTGAGTCTCCCTTATCCAAAATGCTTGGGACCAGAGGTATTTTGGATATGGGATTTTTCCGTATTTTGGAATAATTGCATGCCATAATGAGATATCATGGTGATGGGACCTAAATCTAAGCACAGAATGCATTTATGTTACGTATACACCTTATACACACAGCCTGAAGGTCATTTTAGCCAATATTTTTTATAACTTTGTGCATTATACAAAGTGTGTGTACATTCACACAATTCATTTATGTTTCATATACACCTTATACACACAGCCTGAAGGTCATTTAATACAATATTTTTAATAACTTTGTGTATTAAACAAAGTTTGTGTACATTGAGCCAATGAAAAAACAAAGGTTTCACTATCTCACTCTCACTCAAAAAGTCCGTATTTCGGAATATTCCGTATTTCTCTAACGTCCTAAGTGGATGCTGGGGACTCCGTCAGGACCATGGGGAATAGCGGCTCCGCAGGAGACAGGGCACAAAAATAAAGCTTTAGGATTAGGTGGTGTGTACTGGCTCCTCCCCCTATGACCCTCCTCCAAGCCTCAGTTAGGTTTTTGTGCCCGTCCGAGCAGGGTGCAATCTAGGTGGCTCTCCTAAAGAGCTGCTTAGAAAAAGTTTTTTAGGTTTTTTATTTTCAGTGAGTCCTGCTGGCAACAGGCTCACTGCATCGAGGGACTTAGGGGAGAGAATTTCAACTCACCTGCGTGCAGGATGGATTGGATTCTTAGGCTACTGGACACCATTAGCTCCAGAGGGAGTCGGAACACAGGTCTCACCCTGGGGTTCGTCCCGGAGCCACGCCGCCGACCCCCCTTACAGATGCTGAAGATTGAAGGTCCGGAAACAGGCGGCAGAAGGCTCTTCAGTCTTCATGAAGGTAGCGCACAGCACTGCAGCTGTGCGCCATTGTTGTCACACACTTCACACCAAGCGGTCACGGAGGGTGCAGGGCGCTGCTGGGGGCGCCCTGGGCAGCAATATTTTAATACCTTATGGCAAAAGAATACATCACATATAGCCATTGAGGCTATATGTATGTATTTAACCCATGCCAGTTATCTAAAACTACGGGAGGAAAGCCCGCCGAAATAGGGGGCGGGGCTTATTCTCCTCAGCACACAGCGCCATTTTCCTGCTCAGCTCCGCTGTGAGGAAGGCTCCCAGGACTCTCCCCTGCACTGCACTACAGAAACAGGGTAAAACAGAGAGGGGGGGCATTTTTTGGCGATATATTGGATATATTTAAGCTGCTATAAGGAACAACACTTATATAAGGTTGTTCCCATATATATTATAGCGCTTGGGTGTGTGCTGGCAAACTCTCCCTCTGTCTCCCCAAAGGGCTAGTGGGGTCCTGTCTTCGATAAGAGCATTCCCTGTGTGTCTGCTGTGTGTCGGTACGTGTGTGTCGACATGTATGAGGACGATGTTGGCGTGGAGGCAGAGCAATTGCCGATAATGGTGATGTCACCCCCCAGGGAGTCGACACCGGAATGGATGGCTTTGTTTATGGAATTACGTGATAATGTCAGCACATTACAAAAATCAGTTGACGACATGAGACGGCCGGCAAACCAGTTAGTACCTGCCCAGGCGTCTCAGACACCGTCAGGGGCTGTAAAGCGCCCTTTACCTCAGTCGGTCGACACAGACCCAGACACAGACACTGAATCTAGTGTCGACGGTGATGAAACAAACGTATTTTCAAGTAGGGCCACACGTTATATGATCACGGCAATGAAGGAGGCTTTGCATATCTCTGATACTGCAAGTACCACAAAAAGGGGTATTATGTGGGGGGTGAAAAAAACTACCTGTAGTTTTTCCTGAATCAGAGGAATTAAATGATGTATGTGATGAAGCGTGGGTTAACCCAGATAGAAAAATGCTAATTTCAAAAAAGTTATTAGCATTATACCCTTTCCCGCCAGAGGTTAGGGCGCGCTGGGAAACACCCCCTAGGGTGGATAAGGCGCTCACACGCTTATCAAAACAAGTGGCGTTACCGTCTCCTGATACGGCCGCCCTCAGGGATCCAGCGGATAGGAGACTGGAAACTACCCTAAAAAGTATATACACACATACTGGTGTTATACTGCGACCAGCCATCGCCTCAGCCTGGATGTGCAGTGCTGGGGTCGTCTGGTTGGATTCCCTGACTGAAAATATTGATACCCTGGATAGGGACAGTATTTTATTGACTATAGAGCAATTAAAGGATGCTTTCCTTTATATGCGAGATGCGCAGAGAGATATTTGCACTCTGGCATCGAGAGTAAATGCGATGTCCATATCTGCCAGAAGGAGTTTATGGACGCGACAGTGGTCAGGTGATGCGGATTCCAAACGACATATGGAAGTATTGCCGTATAAAGGGGAGGAATTATTTGGCGTCGGTCTATCGGATCTGGTGGCCACGGCAACTGCCGGAAAATCCACTTTTTTACCTCAGACCCCCTCCCAACAGAAAAAGACACCGTCTTTTCAGCCGCAGTCCTTTCGGTCCTATAAGAACAAGCGGACAAAAGGACAGTCATATCTGCCTCGGGGCAGAGGAAGGGGTAAGAGAGGGCAGCAAGCAGCCCCTGCCCAGGAACAGAAGCCCTCCCAGGGTTCTGCAAAGCCCTCAGCATGACGCTGGGGCCTTACAAGCGGACTCAGGAGCGGTGGGGGGTCGACTCAAGAATTTCAGCGCACAGTGGGCTTGCTCACAGGTGGACCCCTGGATTCTGCAGGTAGTATCTCAGGGTTACAGGTTGGAATTCGAGAAGTCTCCCCCTCGCCGGTTCCTAAAGTCTGCTTTGCCAACGTCTCCCTCAGACAGGGCGACGGTATTGGAAGCCATTCACAAGCTGTTTTCTCAGCAGGTGATAGTCAAGGTACCCCTCCTACAACAGGGAAAGGGGTATTACTCCACGCTATTTGTGGTACCGAAGCCGGACGGCTCGGTAAGACCTATTCTAAATCTGAAATCTTTGAACCTGTACATACAAAAATTCAAGTTCAAGATGGAGTCACTCAGAGCAGTGATAGCGAATCTGGAAGAAGGGGACTTTATGGTGTCCCTGGACATAAAGGATGCTTACCTGCATGTCCCAATTTGCCCTTCACATCAAGGGTACCTCAGGTTCGTGGTGCAAAACTGTCATTATCAGTTTCAGACGCTGCCGTTTCGATTGTCCACGGCACCTCGGGTCTTTACCAAGGTAATGGCCGAAATGATGATCCTTCTACGAAGAAGAGGCATATTAATTATCCCTTACTTGGACGATCTCCTGATAAGGGCAAGGTCCAGAGAACAGCTGGAAGACGGAGTAGCACTAACCCAACTAGTGCTGCAACAACACGGGTGGATTCTGAATTTTCCAAAATCTCAGTTGACCCCGACGACACGTCTGCTGTTCCTGGGAATGATTCTGGACACGGTTCAGAAAAAGGTGTTTCTTCCGGAGGAGAAAGCCAGGGAGTTATCCGAACTTGTCAGGAACCTCCTAAAACCAGGGACAGTGTCTGTGCATCAATGCACAAGAGTCCTGGGAAAGATGGTGGCTTCTTACGAAGCGATTCCATTCGGCAGATTCCACGCACAAACTTTTCAGTGGGATCTGCTGGACAAATGGTCCGGATCGCATCTGCAGATGCATCAGCGGATAACCTTATCGCCACGGACAAGGGTGTCTCTTCTGTGGTGGTTGCAGAGTGCTCATCTGTTAGAGGGCCGCAGATTCGGCATACAGGACTGGGTCCTGGTGACCACGGATGCCAGTCTGAGAGGCTGGGGAGCGGTCACACAGGGAAGAAACTTCCAGGGAGTATGGTCAAGCCTGGAGATGTCTCTTCACATAAATATACTGGAGCTAAGAGCGATTTACAATGCTCTAAGTCTGGCAAAACCCCTGCTTCAGGGTCAGCCGGTGTTGATCCAGTCGGACAACATCACGGCAGTCGCCCACGTAAACAGACAGGGCGGCACAAGAAGCAGGACAGCAATGGCAGAAGCTGCAAGGATTCTTCGCTGGGCGGAAGATCATGTGATAGCACTGTCAGCAGTATTCATTCCGGGAGTGGACAACTGGGAAGCAGACTTCCTCAGCAGACACGATCTACACCCGGGAGAGTGGGGACTTCATCCAGAAGTCTTCCACATGATTGTGAACCGTTGGGAAAAACCAATGGTGGATATGATGGCGTCCCGCCTCAACAAAAAACTGGACAGGTATTGCGCCAGGTCAAGAGACCCTCAGGCAATAGCTGTGGACGCTCTGGTAACACCGTGGGTGTTCCAGTCAGTGTATGTGTTCCCTCCTCTGCCTCTCATACCAAAAGTACTGAGAATTATACGGCAAAAGGGAGTAAGAACGATACTAGTGGCTCCGGATTGGCCAAGAAGAACTTGGTACCCGGAACTTCAAGAGATGCTCACGGAGGATCCGTGGCCTCTACCTCTAAGACGGGACCTGCTTCAGCAGGGACCGTGTCTATTCCAAGACTTACCGCGGCTGCGTTTGACGGCATGGCGGTTGAACGCCGAATTCTAAGGGAAAAAGGCATTCCGGAAGAGGTCATTCCTACACTGGTAAAAGCCAGGAAGGAGGTGACTGCACAACATTATCACCGCATTTGGAGAAAATATGTTGCGTGGTGTGAGGCCAGGAAGGCCCCCACGGAGGAATTTCAACTGGGTCGATTCCTACATTTCCTGCAAACAGGATTGTCTATGGGCCTCAAATTGGGGTCCATTAAGGTTCAAATTTCGGCCCTGTCGATTTTCTTCCAGAAAGAATTGGCTTCAGTTCCTGAAGTCCAGACTTTTGTAAAAGGAGTACTACATATACAGCCCCCGGTTGTGCCCCCAGTGGCACCGTGGGATCTTAATGTAGTCTTGGATTTTCTCAAATCCCATTGGTTTGAGCCGCTCAAATCGGTGGAGTTGAAGTATCTTACATGGAAAGTAACCATGCTACTGGCCCTGGCTTCAGCCAGGAGAGTATCAGAATTGGCGGCTTTATCATATAAGAGCCCATATCTGATTTTCCATACGGACAGGGCAGAACTGCGGACGCGTCCTCATTTTCTGCCTAAGGTGGTGTCAGCGTTTCACCTGAACCAGCCTATTGTGGTGCCTGCGGCTACTAACGATTTGGAGGATTCCAAGTTGTTGGACGTGGTCCGGGCATTGAAAATATATATTTCAAGAACGGCGGGAGTCAGAAAGTCTGACTCACTGTTTATATTGTATGCACCCAACAAGATGGGTGCTCCTGCTTCTAAGCAGACGATTGCTCGTTGGATTTGTAGCACAATTCAACTTGCACATTCTGTGGCAGGCTTGCCACAACCTAAATCTGTCAAGGCCCATTCCACAAGGAAAGTGGGCTCATCCTGGGCGGCTGCCCGGGGGGTCTCGGCATTACAACTCTGCCGAGCTGCTACTTGGTCAGGGGCAAACACGTTTGCAAAATTCTACAAATTTGATACCCTGGCTGAGGAGGACCTTGAGTTCTCTCATTCGGTGCTGCAGAGTCATCCGCACTCTCCCGCCCGTTTGGGAGCTTTGGTATAATCCCCATGGTCCTGACGGAGTCCCCAGCATCCACTTAGGACGTTAGAGAAAATAAGAATTTACTTACCGATAAATCTATTTCTCGTAGTCCGTAGTGGATGCTGGGCGCCCATCCCAAGTGCGGATTGTCTGCAATACTTGTACATAGTTATTGTTACAAACAAATTCGGGTTGTTATTGTTGTGAGCCGTCTGTTTAGAGGCTCCTACGTTTGTCATACTGTTAACTGGGTTCAGATCACAAGTTATACGGTGTGATTGGTGTGGCTGGTATGAGTCTTACCCGGGATTCAATATCCTTCCTTATTGTGTACGCTCGTCCGGGCACAGTATCCTAACTGAGGCTTGGAGGAGGGTCATAGGGGGAGGAGCCAGTACACACCACCTAATCCTAAAGCTTTATTTTTGTGCCCTGTCTCCTGCGGAGCCGCTATTCCCCATGGTCCTGACGGAGTCCCCAGCATCCACTACGGACTACGAGAAATAGAATTATCGGTAAGTAAATTCTTATTTTCTGAATATTTGGATATGGGATACTCAACCTGTATATTGAGAGTAAGGAATATTTTCCTTCCACCTAGGAAGGTGGCAACTACTAAACTCAAGATAACTATTAGAATCTACTTTCTTGAAGAATGTAGATGTTTCAATCCCCCTGTGTTGTCAAAGTTCTCAGTAGACAGTACTAGATCTAAAAACTCCAGTCGGTTAGGATGAAAAGTGCCAGTAAATTTTAGATTGAAGGTATTTACATTAATTTTGGCGAGGAACTCGTTCCACTCCTGTTCACTTCCATTCCACACAATCAGTACATCATCTATATATCTTTTATAAAGGACAATGTTAGACCTGAGCTCATGAGTGAGAGTCTCAGTCTCCCACTGTCCCATATAGATGTTGGCAAGGCTTGGAGCACAGATACTGCCCATCGCTGAGCCACATATCTGTTGATACCAGTCATCCAGGAATGTAAAATAATTGTATTTAAGCACGAAACCCAAGCATTGACAAATGAACCTACATTTAGTATCACCTATACTTAAATCCTCCTTGAGTTTAAGTTCAATGGATAGAATCCCTTTGTCATGTGGTATAGACGTATATAGTCATTGCACGTCTATTGAACACCATTTGTATGTCTGTTGCCACTGTATATCCTTCAAGACTTGCAAAACTGCTGTAGAGTCTTGGATATATGACTGTAAATTTGAAACATATTTCTTAATGTAGCTGTCAACAAACTCAGAAATCCTTGAGGTGAGTAATCCAATCCCACTAATGATGGGTCTACACACGCAGTATATACACTGTATCACCTGCTTTGTGAATAAACTATAACTATATCGATAAGTGTATATATAGAGAGAGAAAGAGAGAGAGAGAGAGAGAGATACACAGTGCATACACACACGTATATAGATCTACATATACACACAGTCATACAAACATGTGCAGTGCATACACCCACATATAGAAATCTACACCCACACAGACAGACATACACTGTGCATACAAACATAAATAGATCTGCACACACACACACACACACACACACACACACACACACACACACACACACACACACACACACACACAGACACATACAGATCTTCTATATAGATCTACAAACAAGCTGGCGTTTGCATACCCCCTCCTTCCCCCTCAACATACTTTGCAACACTGCTGGAATGGCTGGCTCCCATGGTAAGGCTAATGGTGTGTACATACGGTGAGATCCTTGCTATGCCCAATTTTCACTTTGCAATTACCCCTGAACTCCCCGGAGCCCAGATAGCACAGATTTTGACTAACTTTTCTTGAGATATGGACTATGTGTGCTTACGATTTTGGCATATGTGAGATTTTGGCTTATGGGAGATGTCATTGACATGTGAGATGAACTAGATAGTAGAGATGAGCGCCTGAAATTTTTCGGGTTTTGTGTTTTGGTTTTGGGTTCGGTTCCGCGGCCGTGTTTTGGGTTCGAACGCGTTTTGGCAAAACCTCACCGAATTTTTTTTGTCGGATTCGGGTGTGTTTTGGATTCGGGTGTTTTTTTCCAAAAACACTAAAAAACAGCTTAAATCATAGAATTTGGGGGTCATTTTGATCCCAAAGTATTATTAACCTCAAAAACCATAATTTACACTCATTTTCAGTCTATTCTGAATACCTCACACCTCACAATATTATTTTTAGTCCTAAAATTTGCACCGAGGTCGCTGTGTGAGTAAGATAAGCGACCCTAGTGGCCGACACAAACACCGGGCCCATCTAGGAGTGGCACTGCAGTGTCACGCAGGATGTCCCTTCCAAAAAACCCTCCCCAAACAGCACATGACGCAAAGAAAAAAAGAGGCGCAATGAGGTAGCTGTGTGAGTAAGATTAGCGACCCTAGTGGCCGACACAAACACCGGGCCCATCTAGGAGTGGCACTGCAGTGTCACGCAGGATGGCCCTTCCAAAAAACCCTCCCCAAACAGCACATGACGCAAAGAAAAAAAGAGGCGCAATGAGGTAGCTGTGTGAGTAAGATTAGCGACCCTAGTGGCCGACACAAACACCGGGCCCATCTAGGAGTGGCACTGCAGTGTCACGCAGGATGGCCCTTCCAAAAAACCCTCCCCAAACAGCACATGACGCAAAGAAAAAAAGAGGCGCAATGAGGTAGCTGACTGTGTGAGTAAGATTAGCGACCCTAGTGGCCGACACAAACACCGGGCCCATCTAGGAGTGGCACTGCAGTGTCACGCAGGATGTCCCTTCCAAAAAACCCTCCCCAAACAGCACATGACGCAAAGAAAAAAAGAGGCGCAATGAGGTAGCTGTGTGAGTAAGATTAGCGACCCTAGTGGCCGACACAAACACCGGGCCCATCTAGGAGTGGCACTGCAGTGTCACGCAGGATGGCCCTTCCAAAAAACCCTCCCCAAACAGCACATGACGCAAAGAAAAAAAGAGGCGCAATGAGGTAGCTGTGTGAGTAAGATTAGCGACCCTAGTGGCCGACACAAACACCGGGCACATCTAGGAGTGGCACTGCAGTGTCACGCAGGATGTCCCTTCCAAAAAACCCTCCCCAAACAGCACATGACGCAAAGAAAAAAAGAGGCGCAATGAGGTAGCTGACTGTGTGAGTAAGATTAGTGACCCTAGTGGCCGACACAAACACCGGGCCCATCTAGGAGTGGCACTGCAGTGTCACGCAGGATGTCCCTTCCAAAAAACCCTCCCCAAACAGCACATGACGCAAAGAAAAAAAGAGGCGCAATGAGGTAGCTGACTGTGTGAGTAAGATTAGCGACCCTAGTGGCCGACACAAACACCGGGCCCATCTAGGAGTGGCACTGCAGTGTCACGCAGGATGTCCCTTCCAAAAAACCCTCCCCAAACAGCACATGACGCAAAGAAAAAAAGAGGCGCAATGAGGTAGCTGACTGTGTGAGTAAGATTAGCGACCCTAGTGGCCGACACAAACACCGGGCCCATCTAGGAGTGGCACTGCAGTGTCACGCAGGATGTCCCTTCCAAAAAACCCTCCCCAATCAGCACATGATGCAAAGAAAAAGAAAAGAAAAAAGAGGTGCAAGATGGAATTGTCCTTGGGCCCTCCCACCCACCCTTATGTTGTATAAACAAAACAGGACATGCACACTTTAACCAACCCATCATTTCAGTGACAGGGTCTGCCACACGACTGTGACTGATATGACGGGTTGGTTTGGACCCCCCCCAAAAAAGAAGCAATTAATCTCTCCTTGCACAAACTGGCTCTACAGAGGCAAGATGTCCACCTCATCTTCACCCTCCGATATATCACCGTGTACATCCCCCTCCTCACAGATTATCAATTCGTCCCCACTGGAATCCACCATCTCAGCTCCCTGTGTACTTTGTGGAGGCAATTGCTGCTGGTCAATGTCTCCGCGGAGGAATTGATTATAATTCATTTTAATGAACATCATCTTCTCCACATTTTCTGGATGTAACCTCGTACGCCGATTGCTGACAAGGTGAGCGGCGGCACTAAACACTCTTTCGGAGTACACACTTGTGGGAGGGCAACTTAGGTAGAATAAAGCCAGTTTGTGCAAGGGCCTCCAAATTGCCTCTTTTTCCTGCCAGTATAAGTACGGACTGTGTGACGTGCCTACTTGGATGCGGTCACTCATATAATCCTCCACCATTCTATCAATGTTGAGAGAATCATATGCAGTGACAGTAGACGACATGTCCGTAATCGTTGTCAGGTCCTTCAGTCCGGACCAGATGTCAGCATCAGCAGTCGCTCCAGACTGCCCTGCATCACCGCCAGCGGGTGGGCTCGGAATTCTGAGCCTTTTCCTCGCACCCCCAGTTGCGGGAGAATGTGAAGGAGGAGATGTTGACAGGTCGCGTTCCGCTTGACTTGACAATTTTGTCACCAGCAGGTCTTTCAACCCCAGCAGACCTGTGTCTGCCGGAAAGAGAGATCCAAGGTAGGCTTTAAATCTAGGATCGAGCACGGTGGCCAAAATGTAGTGCTCTGATTTCAACAGATTGACCACCCGTGAATCCTTGTTAAGCGAATTAAGGGCTGCATCCACAAGTCCCACATGCCTAGCGGAATCGCTCCGTGTTAGCTCCTCCTTCAATGCCTCCAGCTTCTTCTGCAAAAGCCTGATGAGGGGAATGACCTGACTCAGGCTGGCAGTGTCTGAACTGACTTCACGTGTGGCAAGTTCAAAGGGCATCAGAACCTTGCACAACGTTGAAATCATTCTCCACTGCACTTGAGACAGGTGCATTCCACCTACTATATCGTGCTCAATTGTATAGGCTTGAATGGCCTTTTGCTGCTCCTCCAACCTCTGAAGCATATAGAGGGTTGAATTCCACCTCGTTACCACTTCTTGCTTCAGATGATGGCAGGGCAGGTTCAGTAGTTTTTGGTGGTGCTCCAGTTTTCTGTACGTGGTGCCTGTACGCCGAAAGTGTCCCGCAATTCTTCTGGCCACCGACAGCATCTCTTGCACGCCCCTGTCGTTTTTTAAAAAATTCTGCACCACCAAATTCAAGGTATGTGCAAAACATGGGACGTGCTGGAATTGGCCCAGATTTAATGCACACACAATATTGCTGGCGTTGTCCGATGCCACAAATCCACAGGAGAGTCCAATTGGGGTAAGCCATTCCGCGATGATCTTCCTCAGTTGCCGTAAGAGGTTTTCAGCTGTGTGCGTATTCTGGAAAGCGGTGATACAAAGCGTAGCCTGCCTAGGAAAGAGTTGGCGTTTGCGAGATGCTGCTACTGGTGCCGCCGCTGCTGTTCTTGCGGCGGGAGTCCATACATCTACCCAGTGGGCTGTCACAGTCATATAGTCCTGACCCTGCCCTGCTCCACTTGTCCACATGTCCGTGGTTAAGTGGACATTGGGTACAGCTGCATTTTTTAGGACACTGGTGACTCTTTTTCTGAGGTCTGTGTACATTTTCGGTATCGCCTGCCTAGAGAAATGGAACCTAGATGGTATTTGGTACCGGGGACACAGTACCTCCAACAAGTCTCTAGTTGGCTCTGCAGTAATGATGGATACCGGAACCACGTTTCTCACCACCCAGGATGCCAAGGCCTCAGTTATCCGCTTTGCAGTAGGATGACTGCTGTGATATTTCATCTTCCTCGCAAAGGACTGTTGAACAGTCAATTGCTTACTGGAAGTAGTACAAGTGGGCTTACGACTTCCCCTCTGGGATGACCATCGACTCCCAGCGGCAACAACAGCAGCGCCAGCAGCAGTAGGCGTTACACGCAAGGATGCATCGGAGGAATCCCAGGCAGGAGAGGACTCGTCAGAATTGCCAGTGACATGGCCTGCAGGACTATTGGCATTCCTGGGGAAGGAGGAAATTGACACTGAGGGAGTTGGTGGGGTGGTTTGCGTGAGCTTGGTTACAAGAGGAAGGGATTTACTGGTCAGTGGACTGCTTCCGCTGTCACCCAAAGTTTTTGAACTTGTCACTGACTTATTATGAATGCGCTGCAGGTGACGTATAAGGGAGGATGTTCCGAGGTGGTTAACGTCCTTACCCCTACTTATTACAGCTTGACAAAGGGAACACACGGCTTGACACCTGTTGTCCGCATTTCTGGTGAAATACCTCCACACCGAAGAGCTGATTTTTTTGGTATTTTCACCTGGCATGTCAACGGCCATATTCCTCCCACGGACAACAGGTGTCTCCCCGGGTGCCTGACTTAAACAAACCACCTCACCATCAGAATCCTCCTGGTCAATTTCCTCCCCAGCGCCAGCAACACCCATATCCTCCTCATCCTGGTGTACTTCAACACTGACATCTTCAATCTGACTATCAGGAACTGGACTGCGGGTGCTCCTTCCAGCACTTGCAGGGGGCGTGCAAATGGTGGAAGGCGCATGCTCTTCACGTCCAGTGTTGGGAAGGTCAGGCATCGCAACCGACACAATTGGACTCTCCTTGTGGATTTGGGATTTCAAAGAACGCACAGTTCTTTGCGGTGCTTTTGCCAGCTTGAGTCTTTTCAGTTTTCTAGCGAGAGGCTGAGTGCTTCCATCCTCATGTGAAGCTGAACCACTAGCCATGAACATAGGCCAGGGCCTCAGCCGTTCCTTGCCACTCCGTGTGGTAAATGGCATATTGGCAAGTTTACGCTTCTCCTCCGACAATTTTATTTTAGGTTTTGGAGTCCTTTTTTTACTGATATTTGGTGTTTTGGTTTTGACATGCTCTGTACTATGCCATTGGGCATCGGCCAGACGACGTTGCTGGCATTTCATCGTCTCGGCCATGACTAGTGGCAGCAGCTTCAGCACGAGGTGGAAGTGGATCTTGATCTTTCCCTAATTTTGGAACCTCAACATTTTTGTTCTCCATATTTTAATAGGCACAACTAAAAGGCACCTCAGGTAAACAATGGAGATGGATGGATTGGATACTAGTATACAATTATGGACGGGCTGCCGAGTGCCGACACAGAGGTAGCCACAGCCGTGAACTACCGCACTGTACTGTGTCTGCTGCTAATATATAGACTGGTTGATAAAGAGATAGTATACTCGTAACTAGTATGTATGTATAAAGAAAGAAAAAAAAACCACGGTTAGGTGGTATATACAATTATGGACGGGCTGCCGAGTGCCGACACAGAGGTAGCCACAGCCGTGAACTACCGCACTGTACTGTGTCTGCTGCTAATATATAGACTGGTTGATAAAGAGATAGTATACTCGTAACTAGTATGTATGTATAAAGAAAGAAAAAAAAACCACGGTTAGGTGGTATATACAATTATGGACGGGCTGCCGAGTGCCGACACAGAGGTAGCCACAGCCGTGAACTACCGCACTGTACTGTGTCTGCTGCTAATATATAGACTGGTTGATAAAGAGATAGTATACTCGTAACTAGTATGTATGTATAAAGAAAGAAAAAAAACCACGGTTAGGTGGTATATACAATTATGGACGGGCTGCCGAGTGCCGACACAGAGGTAGCCACAGCCGTGAACTACCGCACTGTACTGTGTCTGCTGCTAATATATAGACTGGTTGATAAAGAGATAGTATACTCGTAACTAGTATGTATGTATAAAGAAAGAAAAAAAAACCACGGTTAGGTGGTATATACAATTATGGACGGGCTGCCGAGTGCCGACACAGAGGTAGCCACAGCCGTGAACTACCGCACTGTACTGTGTCTGCTGCTAATATATAGACTGGTTGATAAAGAGATAGTATACTCGTAACTAGTATGTATGTATAAAGAAAGAAAAAAAAAACCACGGTTAGGTGGTATATACAATTATGGACGGGCTGCCGAGTGCCGACACAGAGGTAGCCACAGCCGTGAACTACCGCACTGTACTGTGTCTGCTGCTAATATATAGACTGGTTGATAAAGAGATAGTATACTCGTAACTAGTATGTATGTATAAAGAAAGAAAAAAAAACCACGGTTAGGTGGTATATACAATTATGGACGGGCTGCCGAGTGCCGACACAGAGGTAGCCACAGCCGTGAACTACCGCACTGTACTGTGTCTGCTGCTAATATATAGACTGGTTGATAAAGAGATAGTATACTCGTAACTAGTATGTATGTATAAAGAAAGAAAAAAAAACCACGGTTAGGTGGTATATACAATTATGGACGGGCTGCCGAGTGCCGACACAGAGGTAGCCACAGCCGTGAACTACCGCACTGTACTGTGTCTGCTGCTAATATATAGACTGGTTGATAAAGAGATAGTATACTCGTAACTAGTATGTATGTATAAAGAAAGAAAAAAAAACCACGGTTAGGTGGTATATACAATTATGGACGGGCTGCCGAGTGCCGACACAGAGGTAGCCACAGCCGTGAACTACCGCACTGTACTGTGTCTGCTGCTAATATATAGACTGGTTGATAAAGAGATAGTATACTCGTAACTAGTATGTATGTATAAAGAAAGAAAAAAAAACCACGGTTAGGTCACTGGTATATACAATTATGGACGGGCTGCCGAGTGCCGACACAGAGGTAGCCACAGCCGTGAACTACCGCACTGTACTGTGTCTGCTGCTAATATAGACTGGTTGATAAAGAGATAGTATACTACTAATATTATATACTGGTGGTCAGGTCACTGGTCACTAGTCACACTGGCAGTGGCACTCCTGCAGCAAAAGTGTGCACTGTTTAATTTTAATATAATATTATGTACTCCTGGCTCCTGCTATAACCTATAACTGGCACTGCAGTAGTGCTCCCCAGTCTCCCCCACAATTATAAGCTGTGTGAGCTGAGCAGTCAGACAGATATATAATATATATAGATGATGCAGCACACTGGCCTGAGCCTGAGCAGTGCACACAGATATGGTATGTGACTGAGTCACTGTGTGCTGTGTATCGCTTTTTTCAGGCAGAGAACGGATTATAAATAAAAGTGGTGGTCACTGGTCACTATCAGCAAAACTCTGCACTGTACACTACTGAGTACTCCTAATGCTCCCCAAAATTAGTAAATCAAGTGTCTCTCTAATCTATTCTAATTCTAAACGGAGAGGACGCCAGCCACGTCCTCTCCCTATCAATCTCAATGCACGTGTGAAAATGGCGGCGACGCGCGGCTCCTTATATAGAATCCGAGTCTCGCGATAGAATCCGAGCCTCGCGAGAATCCGACAGCGTCATGATGACGTTCGGGCGCGCTCGGGTTAACCGAGCAAGGCGGGAAGATCCGAGTCGCTCGGACCCGTGAAAAAAAACATGAAGTTCTGGCGGGTTCGGATTCAGAGAAACCGAACCCGCTCATCTCTACTAGATAGTACACCGATCTAGCAAGGATTGACTTGCCTGCACAGTCTATCTTTTCTTGCGATACCGACCTGACGGGACCGAGCATCGGGATCGAATTGGGATTGCAAGTGGCATAACACCTTGCAATTTGCACTAACGTTTCTTGCGATTTTGACTATATAGTCAAAATCGAAAGAAAAAATCTCACCGTGTGTACACACCATAAAAGGCTCTTCTCAGCCTGCCTCACTGCCTCCACTCCAGTGCATCCACGTGACTCCACACTTTGCCAATCCTCAGCTTCCTTCCCGAGTCCTCCATCCTCCCAGCAGTGCGCGCCAGCAAGGAGACAGGCGGCAGCTCCTCCCCTTCCTGCCAGAAACCGCACACTGACCGGTTGCGCACTGTGGGACACTGGCGGTGTCACTGACAGCACAGAATGAGTCAGTGAGACTCATTGTATGCCAGCAGCTATGGGCCCCTTTACGACGTCGGGCCCTGTGCAAGTTCCGCCATGGTAGAGTCTAGTTTTCCTTCGTGGAGAGGACCTTTCCCATAAGCCCCTGGGTCCATGTCTCAAACTATTTGGAATAGTAACCTGTGGCAAGCGAAGCGAGAAACCGAGCCCAAAGCGTAGCGACCGAAGCGAGCCCGGGAGGGTCCAATGGTGCATAGATAAAACAAAATAAAATCAAACAAACGGAGAATGGATAAAACATTTAGTTGCTGTAAGGGCGGAAGTTCAGGACTTTGTGATCAGGACTTCCAGGTCCTGATCACGAAGGGAACATAGACACAACAGTTCCACCACTGCCACTGGCACCTTTCAGTTTCCATTTTACCCAAGTCCCTGGATAAATATGCTTAAGCCTAGCTGTATGTGCTTTAATCAAGACTTATCTGGGACGTGCATACATTGAAAAGAGTGCCCAGGCTATACGGAACATAATTATGCGTGACTTTCTACTTTACTTTTTACATACATGAAAATCAACCTAACACTTTTATGCTTATGATGATCAAACTGCAAAAATACAGCCTATCACTTCACTGAGGCACATCATTCCTGATTTCTAGGGAATTGGGGGCCTGCTGCCGCCCCCTCCCAACCCCCTAATGGCAGCAGACTGTCAGTTACTTACAGTATGCAGCCGAAGTGCATCCAATGATGCAGGAACCACATGGCACTTGCGTCACCTGAATTAGGCCCTATATGCAATCCTAAGTATTTCATAATATCTCAGCTCCCACGCAATTTCCATTACAAATGATATCCTATGACATGACTTTAATGGCTTTTCTTAAATCATGTATCCTCCCCCATCTTTATACCACCTCTTCAAACTATTTACTGCAAATATTGTGTTGCTTTAACTTTCTCCACAAAGTCCTTCTCGAACTACTCCAATGAATTATTTCTGCATTGCGATGCCATATATTTAGGATGTTTTCCCTCTTATTATATATAAAACTGATAACCTTCTCATAAATTATATAAAAATCTGTCATTTTCACAAGCCGGCTCAGAACAAAAGGTCACTCAAGGTCGGAGTGCCTGCTGGTGAGACCAAAGAACTGAGGGCTCATTCTCTTTGACGGAAAAATCAGATAGAAATCTTAATGTTTCCTGCTGCTATGATCAAAACCAAATACTGGGGTTTGAAATCTTGGAAAACTCCTGCTCTTCACTTCGGTGTATCAAATGCTCAGTTTATTCATTTTGATGAAATGCAATTTGATGATCTTGCTGGAAAAATTACTCATGCACACAGATGATCCATATGTCTCTCCACAGCATGTGCATGCAAATACGTGCTCTAGGAGGAGCCAATGACTATTAGCTTTGTGATGATCTGGAATTCACCTTATGTCTCTGAGAGTTGTTCAGCTGTCATAAAGCGGGGTCTTAGTCGCTGTCATATTTCTATTGTCTGCAAGTTTCTATTAAATTCAGCAAGATTCCTAACATGTTTGTAACATACCTGCCTACCTGCCCCTGTCCATGAGGGAGAAAATGCTCTGTTCCTGGACTTTCCTAGTAATGTATGATTGCCATCACCTGTGGTGAGCTAGGTAATTGATAGGAAAGGTGTTTCACCACAGGTGATGGCAATCATACATTACCAGGCGAGTCCAGGAACAGAGCATTTTCTCCCTCATGGAGAGGGTCAGGTAGACAAGTATGGTTTGTAAACAAACCATCTGGCTTCATGGCTGTGGCCATCTTGGATTCCTCCATGTGATTCACTAAGCCATCTCAGTGCTGCTGAGGTCAGTTGACACCAGTCAACTTTCAACACTGTCTATATTATGTACTCATGCCTGCTAATCAGTGTCAGAGCAACGCCTTCCCTCTGGGATAGTTCCTGATCACAGATTTGTTACCTGAAACTCCCTTGTACACAAAGCCACGCCCCTTTGCTGCGTATGCACCAGGTGCACTACAGAGTAGTGACATCCTTAAATAGAGATATAGGCAATACTTAGATGAGGGGACATAAGAGTGACAACATGGTAGCTTTTGACTTCTGCTTCAATAAAACATTTCATCATCTCTGAGAACGGTGAATCGTGTAGAATGGGGAAGTGGACTTTTCTTTTTTAATATCTTTTTATTATTTCAAGGCCAAAGTGAATTACAATGGATATAAAAGGCACAAATGTGCTAATCTATCTGCCAGTGTCCATCCACTCCAGTGCTGCTGAGCTGATCTATCTGCCAGAGGCCCTCATTCCGAGTTGATCGCTCGCTGGCGTTTTTCGCAGCGCAGCGATCAGGTGAAAAATTTTTTTTTAATTTTTGCGCATGCGCATGGTACGCAGCGTGCATGTGCTAAGTACTTTCACACAAAACTTTGGGTATTTCTGGGCGGCAACTCAGCGTTTTCAGGGAGTGTGCTAAAAAACGCAGGGGTGCCAGGCAAAAACGCAGGAGTGGCAGGAGAAATGGGGGAGTGGCTGGCCGAACGCAGGGCGTGTTTGTGACGTCAAACCAGGAACCAAACTGTCTGCAGTGATCGCAAGGAAGGAGTAGGTTTGGAGCTACTCAGAAACTGCATGAAAAGTTTTCCGAGCAGTTCTGCTAATCTTTCGTTCACACTTCTGCTAAGCTAAGATACACTCCCAGAGGGCAGCGGCCTAGCGTGTGCAATGCTGCTAAAAGCAGCTAGCGATCGATCAACTCGGAATGAGGGCCGGTGTCCATCCACTCCAGTGCTGCTGAGCTGACCTATCTGCCAGTATCCATCCACTCCAGTGCTGCTGAGCTGACCTATCTGCCAGTATCCATCCTCTCCAGTGCTGCCGAGCTGACCTATCTGCCAGTATCCATCCTCTCCAGTGCTGCTGAGCTGACCTATCTGCCAGTATCCATCCTCTCCAGTGCTGCTGAGCTGACCTATCTGCCAGTATCCATCCACTCCAGTGCTGCCGAGCTGACCTATCTGCCAGTATCCATCCTCTCCAGTGCTGCCGAGCTGACCTATCTGCCAGTATCCATCCACTCCAGGGCTGCTGAGCTGACCTATCTGCCAGTGTCCATCCTCTCCAGTGCTGCTGAGCTGACCTATCTGCCAGTATCAATCCACTCCAGGGCTGCTGAGCTGACCTATCTGCCAGTATCCATACTCTCCAGTGCTGCTGAGCTGACCTATCTGCCAGTATCCATCCACTCCAGTGCTGCTGAGCTGACCTATCTGCCAGTATCCATCCTCTCCAGTGCTGCTGAGCTGACCTATCTGCCAGTATCCATCCTCTCCAGTGCTGCTGAGCTGACCTATCTGCCAGTATCCATCCACTCCAGTGCTGCTGAGCTGACCTATCTGCCAGTATCCATCCTCTCCAGTGCTGCTGAGCTGACCTATCTGCCAGTATCCATCCTCTCCAGTGCTGCTGAGCTGACGAATCTGTCTACTGTATCCAGTGTCCATCCACTCCAGTGCTGCAGAGCTGACCTATCTGCCAGTATCCATCCACTCCAGGGCTGCTGAGCTGACCTATCTGCCAGTATCCATCCACTCCAGCAGGGACGTGCAGTCAGGGGAGGCAGTGCCTCCCCTGTCATTAATGAATACAATAATACAAAGAGATACTTATGACACATATTCTGTGTCATAAGAATCTGCTTTAGCGCTGATGTTTTTTTAATAATTTTTTCCGTGAAAAAATCCTGTGTTAAATGTGTTTCAGAGGCACCGCTATCGGTGCCTCCGGCTGTCACTGTGAGAGAGCAGGAAGAGGGGGGCGGGGCCATGCACTGGGCAGTGAAAGCCCGTTAAAAAAACCCAGCAGAAGCGGCACCTTACAGAAGTGCCGCTTTAGAATGGGGCGTGCTTTCAGCTCATATAAAAGCACGCCCCCACCCCTTTCAGCTGCTGCCTGGCCGAGAATGCAGACATGTCACAGTCTGACATGTCTGCAGCAGCAGCAGCAGCAGTACCCGATGACTGCTCCTCCCCTACCCTCTTTGCATGGCCACTCCCCCCCCCCCCCCCCCCCCTGCACCAGCAACCAATCTCTACTGCAGCATACATACATTCTTCCTACCCTCCTGAGGCTCCGCCCCCTCACGGCGGAGGCCACACCCCTTTCCCGATCTATTTGTGAAGATATGATTTCTCCCCAGCCAGCTCCGTGGGATGAACCAATGAGGGAATATATAGAGACTGCAACCTACCACAATCAAAGGTAAGGATCTGTGGGATGATGGGTGTTTTATATATATATATATATATATATATATATATATGTATATATATATATATATATATATATATGTATATATATATATATATATAGATTAGTGGTATAGCCTGCCGCACACAGTATTGTCCATGTTAGGAGTGCTGGATACATAATATGTTACAATAGTCCCAGAAGAAAAGAGACCAGCACCTCCAAATTACTGCATAATAAAATCTTTATCAAAAAATAAGATCTTAAAAGCACCAGAGGCAAGAAACATTAGTAGAAGCACATGGGGTGTCAAAAAACTGCATAATATCATATCATTTGGAGGTGCTGGTTTCTTTTCTTCTGGGACTATATATATATATATATATATATATATATATATATATATGGTTTGGGGTATATATTAATATTATATAGGGGTTTTGTATTAATATTATCTTTAGGGGAGTGGGTTGGTAAATAATATTGTGTGGGGGTTGTATCACCATCATGGGGTTGTGTACTATCTTGTATTATAGTATATTGAAGTTATTTGGGGATGGTGTAATGTAATGTGTGTGTGTGTGTGTGTGTGGGGGGGGGGGGGGTAGTGATGTTTTGTGGGATCTACTTTTTATTTTCATCTACGCACACAGGGCCGGCGCTACCATTAGGCAGCTGCCTATGGGCGCCAGCACTTGAAGGGCGGCACTGGGTGGAACAAAAAAATTAAGGAAGAGACTGTTGACTGTGCAGTGCGCTCGCCGTGAGGGGGACCCATTCCCTGCTCACCCGGTGTCAGATCTGCCGTTAGAGCCACATGTCCGGGGTTGTTCCCACCAGCACCTCCAGCGTCGCTCGCTCACTCCCCCGCCCCCGCCTGGGACCACAAACCGTGGAAGCAGGACACGGAGCTGCTGGGGCCCGAGGAGGAGGCCGGGTGCCGGTGGCGTTTAGTATATTACTTATCATGCAGCCTGGGACCCGCCAGCAGGAGCCAGAGGCGGACCTTTACTATGAGGATGACGGCTCATGGTGCCATTGACTTCCTATAAGCCGGCGCCAGAGCACATCGCTGGGGCCAGCTAAGCTTACCATGTACTTGCAGGTGGCTTGCGGACCCCTTCCCAGGGACAAGTGGCCGTCTCTCTACAAAAACTCCTCCGGCTCAGACACCTATAATCTGGTTGATGCGGAAGTCAGTGATTCCGCCCTTCACAGGATCTGCCACGGAGAGTGAACATTCCAGAAGCCCCATCAATGGACACAGGAGGCCGGGGGCACCGAGACTGGCACTGCTGCTGCTACTACTTCAGGTAAGTCATTGTCACTGTCTCTACTTGCCTGATGTACAGTACACCCAGAGCAGCTTCTCTAGTACAGCCCCATGCCCTACATTATGCTGCACATCTGACGGCTCCCTATGCCCCTGACTGCTCCCTATTGCCCTGATACACCCTGACGGCTCCCTACGTGTCCCTGATACACCCCGACTCCTCCCTATGTGTCCCTGATGCACCCCGACTGCTCCCTATGTGTCCCTGATACACCCCGACTGTCCCCTATGTGTCTCTGATGCACCCCGACTGCTCCCTATGTGTCCCTGATACACCCTGACTGCTCCCTATGTGTCCCTGATACACCCCGACTGCTCCCTATGTGTCCCTGATACACCCGACTGCTCCCTATGTGTCTCTGATGCACCCCGACTGCTCCCTATGTGTCCCTGATACACCCCGACTGCCCCCTATATGTCCCTGATACACCCCGACTGCCCCCTATGTGTCCCTGATACACCCCGACTGCTCCCTGTGTGTCCCTGATACACCCCGACTGCTCCCTATGTGTCCCTGATACACCCCGACTGCTCCCTATGTGACAGCAGTAGGTGACAGGTAGAGGGTGATGCCAGGGAGCTGGTGACAGGGAGAGAGTGCTGTCACCCTTTCCCTGGCATCATCCTCTCCCTGGTGTCACCCTCTGCCTGTCACCCACTGCCTCTCTCCGTCAACCTCTCACTGTAACCCACTGCATCTACCCTGCATCACTGTCTCCCTATCACCATCTCTCTCCTGTCACCCTCTGCCTTTCCAAGGCATCACTCTCTCCTTCGTCATACGGAAACAGCATTCCCATTGTGGATTTGTTGTGTGGCCACACCCTCATTGCAAGACCACACCCAGTTTTCCGGGAGCACGTGTGCCTTTGGCACACGCAGGGACAGTGACGGTAGCGGGTATGGTAGATGCTAGAACCAAGTGGGCTAAAGAACCTCTGATGTCAGGAGGAGGAGCTAGGCTGGCGGGACAGTTCTTTCACTATGCACGCCACCCACTACTACCTTTAGTAACCTGGTGGCGAGCGGAGCAAGCCACCGTGCCCAAAGCGTGGCGAATGAAGCAAGCCCACAAGGGTACATTTCGGCTACCCTGTTCGGCCCTGGTGATGTCAGAGGTTCTTTTTCCAACTGGGTTTTAGCCATAACCTAGCGGGCATCGGCTCAGGGGTGGTAGCGGACATTGGCTCGACGGTGGTAGGGGTCATCGGTGGGACTCGGCAGACATTATGGCTGCAGTGCCTCACCAGCCACTGACCTCACCGCACACCACTGCACTCCAGGGCTGCTGAGCTGACGTATCTGTCTACTGTATCCAGTGTCCATCCACTCTAGTGCTGCCAGGGGCGGATTGGGATGGAAAACCAGCCCGGGAAATGTATGGAACCATCCCTAATGGGGGTAGGGTCTGTTAAGGGGGTGTTGTCCTTTGAGGGGGGCAGGATCCCTCCTCATTGGGCCTGATTCTAAGTTGGATGCATTTACGGCCCTCCTTGCATTTTTTTGCTGCATTTGCATCTATGATGTTATGCTAATGCCGCTACAATGCCCTTCCCTGGTATATATACATGTGTCCAAATATGCAAGGACTGAGACACCCTCTTTCAGTGTCGACAGATGCTGCAATCATGCTTTATGGTAATTGCCGATCATCTGTCTGAGTATGGCCTCCAATGTGAGTGATTCAGCATCTCTATAAGCAACACTCCAATACTATGTTACTTTACCTCTCCCCTGTAATTGCCTAAGAACACACAACACATTTCTAATACACTTCTTGGTGCCTGTATCTGAAACTGTACTGTAACTGTACAAACATCATTAAGATGTACTCACAGACGAAAACATTGCAAGAAAAAAAAAAGTAAAACACATTGACCCCCACAGACAAAATAGAAATGCATTGGCCCCCAACTGGGTAAAAAAAAACAAAAAAACACATTAGCCTCCACAGGAAAAAAAACAAAAACAAATTTTCCCCACGGGAACAAAAATAAAACATATTGGTCCCAGTATAAAAAATAAAAAACATATTGGCCCCCACTATAAAAAAAAGAAAACACATTGGCCCCAGCAGGAAAAAATAAATACATAATTATCCCAGTCCCCCACAGGAGACAGACCTGTCTACAGTTCTTATTGCACCACGGCCTCACACACATACACTGCCCCCATAGCCTCACACATACACACACTGCCCCATAGCCTCACACACGCAGTTGCTGCCTCCACAGTCTCACACATAGTTGCTGACCCCATAGTCTCACACACAGTTGCTGACTCCATACGCTCATACTGTATATCATATCGTATCCTATTTAGCTTTAGCCAAGGTGTTGTTTTTTTTTTTACATAGATATAGATAAAACCCTTGGTTAAAACCTAAATAGGATACAGTATAGTTATGCTAATGTAAGAGAAAAACCTCATAAATTCAGTGTAACTCTGTGAAGTGTTTGGGAAGATCAGGGACTTTATTTAGTTTATTAATGATATACTGTAATTGCAGCTCCACTGCTGCTAGAATGAAAAATAGAAGATAACTGAGGGGACCTGGCTCAACCGGTGGTGTGAGGAGACACACTTCTAAAGTGTCCTTTTGGTCATAATTAAAAGTCAGTTGCAGGATGACTGGAGAGGATATACAGTAAAAGGGAGCCTGGTGAGTTACCTCTGGTGATGAGCATCAGCTGTTAAAGAAGCTGGTGTCGCCAGCAGCAGAGCGGCTGTAGGTGGCAGGGATTAACGGAAGCAGCTGAGAAGCAGATGCGCGGCAGCTGGCCTGAAATCAGGAGGAGGTTTTCTTCTGTTACCGGAGCTTGGCAGCCGCGTCCCCAGCTGGAGTGACGGACGGGGAGAAGAGGTGGAGCTGAGGTGATGCTGACGGCTAGTGGCACAAGGCTATGGATCAGTCAGCCGATGCCATGAACCACCACTGGCCAGGGAGTATCTGCAGTATATAGCCTGCGGTGCCCCCGCACGTTGCTCCTGGCTAGCTGCACCCGGATTGCCCATAGCCGGAGCTGATGACAGCTTCCTGTTTGCGTTCCCGCTGTGGATCACAAATTCCAGAAGTGCAGTGGCCAGAGCTGGCAACGGCCAGCCAGTTCTGCCAGCCTGCCAAGGCCTTCATGGGACCAGGACAGCATGGTCTTGGCCGGTACCCCGGTGGGCCAATCAGCCACCCGAATGCAGCTGATGTATCCGTCCAGTGTCCATCCACTCCAGTGCTGCTGACGCATCTATTCAGTGTCCATCCACTCCAGTGCTGCTGCCGTTTCTGTCCAGTTTCCATCCACTCCAGTTTCCATCCACTCCAGTGCTGATGACTATCTGTCCACTCCAGTAATGGGTGGTATAGGTGCTGTACTCCACTGTGTTCACATAATATCTAAGTACTGTGACTCGGTAGGCCATACCCCACTGCACTCACATAACATATAAGTACTGTGACTCTGCAGTGAGTGGTGATTTTCGAAAAAAGTTCTACTAAATAAATAATGCTATTATACTGTAGTTGTTTTTGTACAACTTGTGTGTGTACATCGATATGGATCACAATGATCAGTCAAGAGAAGAGCAGGTGCAGCAACCAAATACTAGCACTGTAGCTACTGCCAGTCATGATAGTACAACATGTACTAAAGGTGGTCCAGGGGGCAGAAAGTTTAGGAAAGGGCACGGGAATTTAAATCTTTCACCATGCAAAAAAAAGGGTTGAGGTTTCACCTTAAAAAGTGACAAATCAGTGCAGGGCTGTAACTAGGTGTGTGCAGAAGGGGCACCGCACATAGCGCTGCAGGGTAGGGGGCGCTGTTGGCAGCACTTCTCAATTACCTGTTTTAATTACTTTCACTTGCTGCTTCCCCCCTTTTTGAAGCCCAGCATCTCCTGACCGCCCCTGTCTCCTACCCCCACCACTTCTGTCACTAATACCTATACAACATTCATGAACTCCACTAAAGATTTCTTCTGAGTAGGGTGTTTGATTAGAATTCAACAGGTTATAGGTTTGAATCCTGGGTGGGGCAGTATATTGAAATATGTCATGTAATAAAGGGTATTGTAACTGAATAACAACGAGCTCTCAAGTAAAGTGCATGAATGTGGTATAAAGAGGATTTATGTCCAAATCCATTTTCTTGCAGTGGTCTATAAATGTGTGTATATTATATTATACAAAATATAAAAATGTGGGAAGGTGTATCATAGCATGGGCTTTCTCTGGGATCAATCTTGTCATGTCCCTTACCCATGAGACATGCACCTTATGTCCCCTATTGGAAAAATGGGGAGGGATGGGGGGGGGGGGGGGGCACCAATTCTATCTCTGGCACCAGGCACCAAAAAGTCTAGTTACGGCTCTGAATCAGTGACCCCAAAAAATGGACACTGGCAGCTGGATGTAATGCCACCCGAGTCTGGCGTCCGTGACATTTTTTAAAGGGACAATCACTTACAAGGCATGGATTTGCCTGGTAAGTGATTGCACCTTTAAAAAAATGTCCAAGTTGAGCTGGCATCCCGCACAGCTGCCAGACTCGGGTGACATTACATCCCGCCGTAAAGTTCAAACTGTGTGTTCACAAATCCCTGAGGAGAGTCTCTCCGTGGTTATGGATGAGTTTGTTATTTCTCACACTCCTCATAGAGAAGCCTCTTTTACTTCCTTCCACCATTTCTGCACCAGCTGAACATGTGGGGAGCAGTACAAGCAAAGATGGTACAAGAGGACATAAAAGAAATTGAGGATGCTTGTGTGGAAGTGGAACAGGGTGAGGGGGATAATTGTGTACTACTACTATTTGACACTAGTGAGGAGAATGAGGATGTTGATGATTTTGTTTGTGTAAATCAGCCACCAGTGGCAGCAGTTCTTGCCCATGAGAAAAAGAACGTGATTGTGATGCATTGGGCATAAGACCAAAAAAGCCACCTGTCAGGTTTCCGGCGTTTGATTCTCCAGGTAAGCCAATCTGAAAAAACTGCCCGTGACACTGATTACCTCAGCACATGTGGTAAATCCACATGGTAACTACCACCAGCAGAAGTACCAGCCGCTGCGCCAGTCAGGTCAAGCGACTTTGAGGGACCATGCCCAGGGTGGGCTTCTGCTCCCATCCGCACATAAAATTATTAACACATAAAAAATTAGGTAACATGAGCCTCTTGAGGTTTTGGGTGTGAAAACAGATTCCAGAACTAAGATTACGATGTTTAATCCAAGTCAAAACTTCAAATCTTATTGTTACAGAAAAATTAAAGGTTACAAGAATATAAAACTTTAAATAGTCACAACAACAAACGCAATTTCATTAAAAATAAAAATAGGGAAATAAAACAAGAAGGACAGCATTCATATCACCTAGGCAGGACTGAACACTGGTTGAGGTAAATATGATTCATCATGATCTTCTATATCCCTTCACAACAATGAATGAATGGCAGAGTGTCTCATGTTTAAACCTCCTCCATTTCACCTCCAGTCCGCACCTCTTGGGATTCCTTTTAACCCTTTCAAAGCCAGAATGTATTGAGTTTCAGCTCATACTGTGGTTTCTCAGCCATTCCGGCAGGGGCTGATTCTCTTATCTTTCTAACTGTTTGAAGCTTGGAGATTTGGCATACCAAGCTGTACTGTGTAGGTTTTATGGGCCTACTCAGGAAGTAGTTGGACTGGAAAGCTTTCTGCCAGCAATCCCTCTTCTACATCATAGGGGATTCAACCCCTCCAGTGGTTAGTGTGTTTTCTCTAAGTTGTATTGTAAACACTCTGTCCCAACACTTTGATTAGCAGTTCCACATAGAACAAGGAGGTTTATTTACTAATATTCGTGTTTTAGCCGTTTTTAAGTAGAGATGAGCGCCTGAAATTTTTCGGGTTTTGTGTTTTGGTTTTGGGTTCGGTTCCGCGGCCGTGTTTTGGGTTCGAACGCGTTTTGGCAAAACCTCACCGAATTATTTTTGTCGGATTCGGGTGTGTTTTGGATTCGGGTGTTTTTTTCCAAAAACACTAAAAAACAGCTTAAATCATAGAATTTGGGGGTCATTTTGATCCCAAAGTATTATTAACCTCAAAAACCATAATTTACACTCATTTTCAGTCTATTCTGAATACCTCACACCTCACAATATTATTTTTAGTCCTAAAATTTGCACCGAGGTCGCTGTGTGAGTAAGATAAGCGACCCTAGTGGCCGACACAAACACCGGGCCCATCTAGGAGTGGCACTGCAGTGTCACGCAGGATGTCCCTTCCAAAAAACCCTCCCCAAACAGCACATGACGCAAAGAAAAAAAGAGGCGCAATGAGGTAGCTGTGTGAGTAAGATTAGCGACCCTAGTGGCCGACACAAACACCGGGCCCATCTAGGAGTGGCACTGCAGTGTCACGCAGGATGGCCCTTCCAAAAAACCCTCCCCAAACAGCACATGACGCAAAGAAAAAAAGAGGCGCAATGAGGTAGCTGTGTGAGTAAGATTAGCGACCCTAGTGGCCGACACAAACACCGGGCCCATCTAGGAGTGGCACTGCAGTGTCACGCAGGATGTCCCTTCCAAAAAACCCTCCCCAAACAGCACATGACGCAAAGAAAAAAAGAGGCGCAATGAGGTAGCTGTGTGAGTAAGATTAGCGACCCTAGTGGCCGACACAAACACCGGGCCCATCTAGGAGTGGCACTGCAGTGTCACGCAGGATGTCCCTTCCAAAAAACCCTCCCCAAACAGCACATGACGCAAAGAAAAAAAGAGGCGCAATGAGGTAGCTGTGTGAGTAAGATTAGCGACCCTAGTGGCCGACACAAACACCGGGCCCATCTAGGAGTGGCACTGCAGTGTCACGCAGGATGTCCCTTCCAAAAAACCCTCCCCAAACAGCACATGACGCAAAGAAAAAAAGAGGCGCAATGAGGTAGCTGACTGTGTGAGTAAGATTAGCGACCCTAGTGGCCGACACAAACACCGGGCCCATCTAGGAGTGGCACTGCAGTGTCACGCAGGATGTCCCTTCCAAAAAACCCTCCCCAATCAGCACATGATGCAAAGAAAAAGAAAAGAAAAAAGAGGTGCAAGATGGAATTGTCCTTGGGCCCTCCCACCCACCCTTATGTTGTATAAACAAAACAGGACATGCACACTTTAACCAACCCATCATTTCAGTGACAGGGTCTGCCACACGACTGTGACTGATATGACGGGTTGGTTTGGACCCCCCCCAAAAAAGAAGCAATTAATCTCTCCTTGCACAAACTGGCTCTACAGAGGCAAGATGTCCACCTCATCTTCACCCTCCGATATATCACCGTGTACATCCCCCTCCTCACAGATTATCAATTCGTCCCCACTGGAATCCACCATCTCAGCTCCCTGTGTACTTTGTGGAGGCAATTGCTGCTGGTCAATGTCTCCGCGGAGGAATTGATTATAATTCATTTTAATGAACATCATCTTCTCCACATTTTCTGGATGTAACCTCGTACGCCGATTGCTGACAAGGTGAGCGGCGGCACTAAACACTCTTTCGGAGTACACACTTGTGGGAGGGCAACTTAGGTAGAATAAAGCCAGTTTGTGCAAGGGCCTCCAAATTGCCTCTTTTTCCTGCCAGTATAAGTACGGACTGTGTGACGTGCCTACTTGGATGCGGTCACTCATATAATCCTCCACCATTCTATAAATGTTGAGAGAATCATATGCAGTGACAGTAGACGACATGTCCGTAATCGTTGTCAGGTCCTTCAGTCCGGACCAGATGTCAGCATCAGCAGTCGCTCCAGACTGCCCTGCATCACCGCCAGCGGGTGGGCTCGGAATTCTGAGCCTTTTCCTCGCACCCCCAGTTGCGGGAGAATGTGAAGGAGGAGATGTTGACAGGTCGCGTTCCGCTTGACTTGACAATTTTGTCACCAGCAGGTCTTTCAACCCCAGCAGACCTGTGTCTGCCGGAAAGAGAGATCCAAGGTAGGCTTTAAATCTAGGATCGAGCACGGTGGCCAAAATGTAGTGCTCTGATTTCAACAGATTGACCACCCGTGAATCCTTGTTAAGCGAATTAAGGGCTGCATCCACAAGTCCCACATGCCTAGCGGAATCGCTCCGTGTTAGCTCCTCCTTCAATGCCTCCAGCTTCTTCTGCAAAAGCCTGATGAGGGGAATGACCTGACTCAGGCTGGCAGTGTCTGAACTGACTTCACGTGTGGCAAGTTCAAAGGGCATCAGAACCTTGCACAACGTTGAAATCATTCTCCACTGCACTTGAGACAGGTGCATTCCACCTACTATATCATGCTCAATTGTATAGGCTTGAATGGCCTTTTGCTGCTCCTCCAACCTCTGAAGCATATAGAGGGTTGAATTCCACCTCGTTACCACTTCTTGCTTCAGATGATGGCAGGGCAGGTTCAGTAGTTTTTGGTGGTGCTCCAGTTTTCTGTACGTGGTGCCTGTACGCCGAAAGTGTCCCGCAATTCTTCTGGCCACCGACAGCATCTCTTGCACGCCCCTGTCGTTTTTTAAAAAATTCTGCACCACCAAATTCAAGGTATGTGCAAAACATGGGACGTGCTGGAATTGGCCCAGATTTAATGCACACACAATATTGCTGGCGTTGTCCGATGCCACAAATCCACAGGAGAGTCCAATTGGGGTAAGCCATTCCGCGATGATCTTCCTCAGTTGCCGTAAGAGGTTTTCAGCTGTGTGCGTATTCTGGAAAGCGTTGATACAAAGCGTAGCCTGCCTAGGAAAGAGTTGGCGTTTGCGAGATGCTGCTACTGGTGCCGCCGCTGCTGTTCTTGCGGCGGGAGTCCATACATCTACCCAGTGGGCTGTCACAGTCATATAGTCCTGACCCTGCCCTGCTCCACTTGTCCACATGTCCGTGGTTAAGTGGACATTGGGTACAGCTGCATTTTTTAGGACACTGGTGACTCTTTTTCTGAGGTCTGTGTACATTTTCGGTATCGCCTGCCTAGAGAAATGGAACCTAGATGGTATTTGGTACCGGGGACACAGTACCTCCAACAAGTCTCTAGTTGGCTCTGCAGTAATGATGGATACCGGAACCACGCTTCTCACCACCCAGGATGCCAAGGCCTCAGTTATCCGCTTTGCAGTAGGATGACTGCTGTGATATTTCATCTTCCTCGCAAAGGACTGTTGAACAGTCAATTGCTTACTGGAAGTAGTACAAGTGGGCTTACGACTTCCCCTCTGGGATGACCATCGACTCCCAGCGGCAACAACAGCAGCGCCAGCAGCAGTAGGCGTTACACGCAAGGATGCATCGGAGGAATCCCAGGCAGGAGAGGACTCGTCAGACTTGCCAGTGACATGGCCTGCAGGACTATTGGCATTCCTGGGGAAGGAGGAAATTGACACTGAGGGAGTTGGTGGGGTGGTTTGCGTGAGCTTGGTTACAAGAGGAAGGGATTTACTGGTCAGTGGACTGCTTCCGCTGTCACCCAAAGTTTTTGAACTTGTCACTGACTTATTATGAATGCGCTGCAGGTGACGTATAAGGGAGGATGTTCCGAGGTGGTTAACGTCCTTACCCCTACTTATTACAGCTTGACAAAGGGAACACACGGCTTGACACCTGTTGTCCGCATTTCTGGTGAAATACCTCCACACCGAAGAGCTGATTTTTTTGGTATTTTCACCTGGCATGTCAACGGCCATATTCCTCCCACGGACAACAGGTGTCTCCCCGGGTGCCTGACTTAAACAAACCACCTCACCATCAGAATCCTCCTGGTCAATTTCCTCCCCAGCGCCAGCAACACCCATATCCTCCTCATCCTGGTGTACTTCAACACTGACATCTTCAATCTGACTATCAGGAACTGGACTGCGGGTGCTCCTTCCAGCACTTGCAGGGGGCGTGCAAATGGTGGAAGGCGCATGCTCTTCACGTCCAGTGTTGGGAAGGTCAGGCATCGCAACCGACACAATTGGACTCTCCTTGTGGATTTGGGATTTCAAAGAACGCACAGTTCTTTGCGGTGCTTTTGCCAGCTTGAGTCTTTTCAGTTTTCTAGCGAGAGGCTGAGTGCTTCCATCCTCATGTGAAGCTGAACCACTAGCCATGAACATAGGCCAGGGCCTCAGCCGTTCCTTGCCACTCCGTGTGGTAAATGGCATATTGGCAAGTTTACGCTTCTCCTCCGACAATTTTATTTTAGGTTTTGGAGTCCTTTTTTTACTGATATTTGGTGTTTTGGTTTTGACATGCTCTGTACTATGCCATTGGGCATCGGCCTTGGCAGACGACGTTGCTGGCATTTCATCGTCTCGGCCATGACTAGTGGCAGCAGCTTCAGCACGAGGTGGAAGTGGATCTTGATCTTTCCCTAATTTTGGAACCTCAACATTTTTGTTCTCCATATTTTAATAGGCACAACTAAAAGGCACCTCAGGTAAACAATGGAGATGGATGGATTGGATACTAGTATACAATTATGGACGGGCTGCCGAGTGCCGACACAGAGGTAGCCACAGCCGTGAACTACCGCACTGTACTGTGTCTGCTGCTAATATATAGACTGGTTGATAAAGAGATAGTATACTCGTAACTAGTATGTATGTATAAAGAAAGAAAAAAAAACCACGGTTAGGTGGTATATACAATTATGGACGGGCTGCCGAGTGCCGACACAGAGGTAGCCACAGCCGTGAACTACCGCACTGTACTGTGTCTGCTACTAATATATAGACTGGTTGATAAAGAGATAGTATACTCGTAACTAGTATGTATGTATAAAGAAAGAAAAAAAAACCACGGTTAGGTGGTATATACAATTATGGACGGGCTGCCGAGTGCCGACACAGAGGTAGCCACAGCCGTGAACTACCGCACTGTACTGTGTCTGCTGCTAATATATAGACTGGTTGATAAAGAGATAGTATACTCGTAACTAGTATGTATGTATAAAGAAAGAAAAAAAAACCACGGTTAGGTGGTATATACAATTATGGACGGGCTGCCGAGTGCCGACACAGAGGTAGCCACAGCCGTGAACTACCGCACTGTACTGTGTCTGCTGCTAATATATAGACTGGTTGATAAAGAGATAGTATACTCGTAACTAGTATGTATGTATAAAGAAAGAAAAAAAAACCACGGTTAGGTGGTATATACAATTATGGACGGGCTGCCGAGTGCCGACACAGAGGTAGCCACAGCCGTGAACTACCGCACTGTACTGTGTCTGCTGCTAATATATAGACTGGTTGATAAAGAGATAGTATACTCGTAACTAGTATGTATGTATAAAGAAAGAAAGAAAAACCACGGTTAGGTGGTATATACAATTATGGACGGGCTGCCGAGTGCTGACACAGAGGTAGCCACAGCCGTGAACTACCGCACTGTACTGTGTCTGCTGCTAATATATAGACTGGTTGATAAAGAGATAGTATACTCGTAACTAGTATGTATGTATAAAGAAAGAAAAAAAAACCACGGTTAGGTGGTATATACAATTATGGACGGGCTGCCGAGTGCCGACACAGAGGTAGCCACAGCCGTGAACTACCGCACTGTACTGTGTCTGCTGCTAATATATAGACTGGTTGATAAAGAGATAGTATACTCGTAACTAGTATGTATGTATAAAGAAAGAAAAAAAAACCACGGTTAGGTGGTATATACAATTATGGACGGGCTGCCGAGTGCCGACACAGAGGTAGCCACAGCCGTGAACTACCGCACTGTACTGTGTCTGCTGCTAATATATAGACTGGTTGATAAAGAGATAGTATACTCGTAACTAGTATGTATGTATAAAGAAAGAAAAAAAAACCACGGTTAGGTGGTATATACAATTATGGACGGGCTGCCGAGTGCCGACACAGAGGTAGCCACAGCCGTGAACTACCGCACTGTACTGTGTCTGCTGCTAATATATAGACTGGTTGATAAAGAGATAGTATACTCGTAACTAGTATGTATGTATAAAGAAAGAAAAAAAAACCACGGTTAGGTCACTGGTATATACAATTATGGACGGGCTGCCGAGTGCCGACACAGAGGTAGCCACAGCCGTGAACTACCGCACTGTACTGTGTCTGCTGCTAATATAGACTGGTTGATAAAGAGATAGTATACTACTAATATTATATACTGGTGGTCAGGTCACTGGTCACTAGTCACACTGGCAGTGGCACTCCTGCAGCAAAAGTGTGCACTGTTTAATTTTAATATAATATTATGTACTCCTGGCTCCTGCTATAACCTATAACTGGCACTGCAGTCGTGCTCCCCAGTCTCCCCCACAATTATAAGCTGTGTGAGCTGAGCAGTCAGACAGATATATAATATATATAGATGATGCAGCACACTGGCCTGAGCCTGAGCAGTGCACACAGATATGGTATGTATGTGACTGAGTCACTGTGTGCTGTGTATCGCTTTTTTCAGGCAGAGAACGGATTATAAATAAAAGTGGTGGTCACTGGTCACTATCAGCAAAACTCTGCACTGTACACTACTGAGTACTCCTAATGCTCCCCAAAATTAGTAAATCAAGTGTCTAAACGGAGAGGACGCCAGCCACGTCCTCTCCCTATCAATCTCAATGCACGTGTGAAAATGGCGGCGACGCGCGGCTCCTTATATAGAATCCGAGTCTCGCGATAGAATCCGAGCCTCGCGAGAATCCGACAGCGTCATGATGACGTTCGGGCGCGCTCGGGTTAACCGAGCAAGGCGGGAAGATCCGAGTCGCTCGGACCCGTGAAAAAAAACATGAAGTTCTGGCGGGTTCGGATTCAGAGAAACCGAACCCGCTCATCTCTATTTTTAAGGGTGTTTGATCTCGAATGGTATCGGGTGCATTTTACTGCAACTTTTTGAATTCTGATACAGTAATTTACTAAGCTGCCGAGTTTTCAACATTCGTATTTTCCGATGTCGATGTGATTCGTAATTGCGGACAGTGTTTTACGGGAGTGATTAGTAAAACGCTGCCAGACAAAACACAAGGAATCCTGGCTGGATCTGTGAGATCCGAGCAGGGCTTCATTGTGTGCAATGTGAGCAGTGCAGAATGGGTTAAAAACTGTGAAAAAATTGCGTGGGGTCCCCCCTCCTAAGCATAACCAGCCTCGGGTTCTTTGAGCCGGTCCTGGTTGTAAAAATACAGGGGGAAAAATGACTGGGTTCCCCTTGTCAAAGTCGGAAAAATATCATGCTACACGTTGCCATATATCCACCCCATGCGCGTGCCTGCTGCACGTGCACATTCTCTCCCGTGCGTGCGGATACTCGCAGCCGCGTGATGGCGCCTCGGCCATGCGCTCGAGCGCGTGGTATGTGCATTTACGGTAGAGTTTGTGTGCGTCTAGCGGGCGACTCAATCGTTAAATAATAAAACCAAATAGTATGTTTTATAGATAATGTTCCCCTTAATAATGACTGTAAGTTTGTTTAATGTAAATGGTCGCTGGACAGAGGAATTCCTCTTTGTATGGTACGAAGGGTCAGACAGGGTTTGAACAGCTGTGTCTGGTACCTAACTAAAGAACATTTTAGTAGAAACAATCCGGTGCTGGTTAGGTAAAGATTAATCGCTCCTGCGCATAGTTATGGCCATTAGTATTTTCTGGACATTTACTATATTTGCGATTCATTACCCATGCGGCGGGAATCTTCAGATTCCCTCCCATCTGAGCAGTTTGATATAGTCGCAGCCCACCTGTTCAAACTAACCTATGACCTTTTGTTATGATGCGAGGAGACATTCCTGTGTCCAATGAACAATGAGATTATAGGTCCCTTTGTAGTGTACTGTACGCAGTGTATATAAGATCAGCCAGCCTGGGCAGCTCTCTCACTCTCCACAAACAGTTTTCATCTTGACTAACTTGGAGCTGGTACCAGAAAGCTGCGCAGCGATCGTTCCCAGTGTGTGTAAGTAATTCTCTGCAAACCAACTTATTCTCTGTTTGTATTGGCCATTCCCTCTCTCTCTGTTATAGTATAAGTTTGTGACGCTATTGTATATTTCTGTCTAGATATCCTGTTAGAATTATATGTTAGCTTGTAGTGTATGACTTGTAAACTGTTTCCCCTTTTCAATATAACTAAAAGCTTGTTAGTAAAGGTGTTGGAACCTTAGCAAGGTATCGTGTGTTTATTACATTGCAGAGGGTAATAGGAGCGTCTCGATAGCTCAAATCAGCTTTAGTATTAACAAGGTTAAGCAGCGTTATATCGCTACAGTATTTCAGTACAAGGTTTTACAGCATAAGAGTATCCTTTCGGTGTGTTACATTCAAGGTTTACTGATTGTCATCCTGTGAGCGTCTGCGCCGCTCGTGTTCTCCTCGTGGACTCGAGCGTCCGCTACGCTGGTAGCGTAGCATTACGGTAGTCGGCCGCCTATAGCGTGCTCGACACCACGCATTAAGCTGTGAACGAGCGTGTCGCATATGCGTCTCGATCACGGCTGAGCGTATGCTACGCTAAGTGCGTACCCTTACGGTACCCCATACGCCAATTGCGTACTGTGTCTCTTACCCATTATTGTGAATGTTATAAGATAAATAGTTAGCTTTATCAATTGACGGCTCGTCCGTCCTCCACATATCCGCACCAGCGAACACAGACTTTATCTGTCAGCAAGGGCGGGAAGGCAGTATCCCTTCGTATCGGGATACAGTAGTGCTGGCTAGATAAGCGTCTGTTTCGCTACGTTGAAGGAGTGCTGGTGGAATCCAGAACCGGAGGTAAGAACAATACGCTAGTGTCTTTTAAAACTGTTTATTTCTGTTTTGCGTACGCACGCACACACCTGTATTTCTTTTCATTTGTGTATTTTCACATATCACTTTCCTGGTTGCCATTTCACAATTGATAACGTACTGAGAAAGATGTGTTGCTATTGGTAGTTAAAAGTAATATTAATACATTAAGAGGTAATTTGTAAAACACGCACGGCTTGCCTAAGATACAAGGAAGTTTGGTGTGGTGTTCGGTAGATGATTACAGTTAAAGATCATCTACATTGATATAAACGTGTTAATTGTATTTCTGTGGATATACCTGGCTGGCGTACACGTGTCTCTAACAAAGGGCGGGACTAGTGTACGCGACGCAAGGGCCGACGCACGGAGCGTATATTACGCAACGGAGCATCTGGGTACGCCCACATAATACAAATCACACGATAGTATTGTTTTAGTTAGGCGATAAGGAGGCAACGCGATAATAGCGCAAATCGATCTCAGTGTCCAAAATTTTAAGCTAATAGATCCTTCTCTAGTTGTAACTCCTCGGGATTAGCCTGCGATACTGAATGAAAGGGATTTCTGCGCAGAAACGAAAGTAAAGAGTATATGAGGTGAAAGAGTGTGTATACATATATATAAGTTTCTAATTTTTGGGGTTGAACCAAAGGAAATCATCGAGTTCTCGTGAAGGTACATACGTGTAAGTGACTGCACGGTGGCTTGGGAGGCATCCCTTGTTAAACATTTAAAAAAGAGCATTAGAGTATAGCAGACCAGGAGGTCTACTGTAGCACAGACCAGGAGGTCCAGGTACAGCAGACTAAGAAGTCCGCTATAGATAAAGAGTAAAAGAGCACAACACCAGAAAGGGTTGGTGCGGTACCCATATAGGCCATTAAGCTCAGGCTGAAGGAATTCGCCGCCGCAATTTTCGATTCCACTGGTCGCTCCGCACATAAGATTAGTTGCATATGTGCAGAACGATTGTACCGCACGTAATTGTGTGCATTAGTTAGTAACTTGACCCAGTACCATTTGCGTACGCTAGAGGGGTCATAAACGCTATTTGTACATTCTAACGTGATTTGTGTAATTTTTTTTATTTTAAGGGAAGTTCGCTGGTCACTTGGGAACTATCCAACAACCAATAGTTACTGGAAAGGGTTAAGTGCTCTTCGGATCACACCCACATGTTCCAGTAAATAGAGGTTCAGGTCGCAGGGGCCCTAGGTCGAGTACGCCAGCGCTAGGGCAGTGTGTGGGCGTATTGGTCGACGTGGGCGAGTGAGTGGAGTACTCGGTAAACTTCCGCCGCCGGCCTACCCCGGACATCTTGGTTTTTGTAAGGGTTCGCTGAAGACCCTGATTTGAAGGTCAGAGGTAGTGAAAGCAACACCTGCAAAGATGGGGGCCAGTTGTTCAGGTAGGGGGCGATCAACCTCGGTTCGGGTTGACTTAGTAAACCGACCAATCGGGTCGGCAAGGTATGTAATGTGTGAGAAATACGGTTCACACACAGAAGTTTTGTGCGATGAATGGGAAAGAATGACTGTGCACGATGGGGAAAAGTTCCCACGGGTAGGCAGTTTTAGTCCCGAGGTGTTACAGAATCTAAGGAGAAGGATATGTCTCATTAAATCTGCAAAGAGACGGATCAAACATTATGATTATTTACAGTTATGGCAACAGGAAGGTGAAATACAAAGAGGATTGGCTCAAGCGGGTGGATCTAACCCTATCAGAAAACTGATAGCCACCGCGCCACCTCCACCATACATAACGGGAGAGAAGGTGGTTGCAGAGAATGGCACACTGGTGAATGATAAACATGCACTTAGTAACTGTATAAATGTTAAGACTAATGTAACCAAGATTGTTGATGCTAATGTTAACCCGTGCAAGCTGTACCCTGTTTTAAATTTTCCCCAGGATTGTGACCAAGAGGATGAACCAACAACAATATCGGCACTCTCTCTAGCAGCCACCATAGCAGAAACAACAGTGGGCAAGGCCCAACCCGTAAGATTAGTATCAAAGGCCCCTAGTGGAGGGACAGGTGAGATCGTATCAACTGGTAAGTACGGCACCATACAATATGCTGAAACCATTTCACCACATGCTGTAGAATCTACTCAGAATGATGTTATTGAACTTAATCCCGTTAGGGTAATTGCAGTGCCAAATGGGAAAACAGACACTTCAGGAGTCACTCCTCTCAGACACATCACCATGCACTGCCCCTTTTCCCGAATGGAATTAAGATCAATGGTGTCTGAATTCCCTGATCCTAGGAAAGATCTAGTTGCAAGCCAGGAATACATTGGAGAGCTAGGAAATACTGTGGAGCCCAATAACAAAGACTGGCAGATATTGCTGAGGGCATGTTTACCCTCCAATGTCGACTCAGCGAGATTTTTAGCTGACTGTAAATTAGATGAAGATGTACCCCTTACGGATGTGTACAACCAAGATAATGTAAAGAGAATACATTTACAGTTAAAAGAGTATTTTCCAGCTGTTGTCAAATGGAACAAAATTTTCTCCATCAAACAGAAAGAGGGAGAAACAGCAGCTGATTATTTTCATCGGGCACTACAGGATATGGCTAAGTATACAGGCATAGAGGACATTAAGACAAATGTGAATCATAGAGAAGTAGCAGTATCTGTGTTAATGGATGGTTTAAAGTATTGAGGACGAGGGTACAGACCACCCAACCATGTTGGCGAGGTCTGTCGGTGGCTACTTTGAGAGAGGCCACTATTGATCATGATCGGAATATCACCAGACACAGGGAGTCGCAGAGTGATAAGTTAATGGCCGTAAGTATACAGGCCCTGACCACAAGGCCACCTCAGTATAAATCTCAGACCCCTGTGGGTAAGTCAAATGTGGTAACTTGTTTTTACTGTCATAGAGAGGGACACTATGCACGAGACTGTAGATCAAAGAATGCACAAAAATCATATCAACCCCCTAGACAACGACATGACACACAAAATTGGGATCAAGGACCGCAGAGACGGAGTTATGAGCCATACGCAGGGGAAACAAAAAGGTATCCCCCAAAAAGAGACTGGCAAGTCACTGATAGATCCCATTTACCCCCTTCACAGGTAATAGCTGCCAGCGCAATGCAGGGAGGCCACCACGCACCATAGGGGCGAGGCCACACCTGTAATCTGCAGCCAGTGAAATTAATTGCGAACCTTGGAAATGAACCCGAGGTCACAATTGATGTAGCTGGTAAATCTCTAAATTTCCTTGTAGATACGGGGGCGGCCAAGTCAGTGATAAATTCGACCGTGGGCATGAGAACCACTGGTAAAACAATTCCAGCCATGGGAGTAACAGGAGTAGTACAGCACTACCCTTTAAGCAAACCTGCAGAGATTACGATAGGGCCTTTGCATACCAAGCATTCTTTTCTGCTGGCTGCATCGGCTCCGACTAATCTCCTAGGGAGAGATTTACTGTGCAAAATGGGATGCGTCATATACTGTACTCCTGGAGGTGTGTTCTTGGACATACCCGAAAACCACGCTCAGGAAGCGCAGGATATGCTAGACTCCCCAACAAGATTAATGTCACACACTGTTGTTGTAAATAGGTGTCCGTCCAAGGTAGAGGAAATGATTTCCCAGATACCGGAATCACTTTGGACCAAGGATGGACAAGACACTGGATTGATGGCAAACGTAGCCCCAGTAGTTGTGCAAGTAAAAGATGGTAGGATAGCTCCAAAAATCCCACAATATCCTCTGAAGCCAGAGGTGGAGTTAGGAGTCTTCCCTGTAATAGAGCGCTTGCTGCAACAGGGCATTCTGGTAAGAACGTCCAGCACTGCCAATAGCCCCATCTTCCCTATTAAAAAGAGTGGGGGGAGGGGTTACCGATTAGTGCAGGATCTAAGAGGGATCAACAAAATAGTTGAGAGTCAATTCCCCGTAGTACCAAATCCAGCTGTCATCCTTATGCAAATCCCTCCCACTGCCAAATTTTTCACTGTGATTGACCTCTGCTCCGCTTTCTTCTCGGTACCTCTGCACCCTGACAGTCAATACTTATTCGCATTCACATACAGAGGAGTTCAGTACACTTGGACTCGATTACCACAAGGTTTCATAGACAGCCTAAGTATTTTCTCACAAGCTCTGCATGATTGTTTACAGTCTTTCCAACCAGAGAGTGGATCAATATTGATACAGTACGTGGACGATTTACTACTGTGTTCAGATTCACTGGAAGCATCCCTGAGAGTTACGAAACAACTCCTGTTTCATCTCTCAGACACAGGACACAAGGTTTCCAAGGACAAGTTACAATTATGCCAGACCCGTGTGAAGTATTTGGGACACTGTCTAACACAAGGACTGAGACACCTTACCGCTGATAGAATTCAAGCAATTCGTGACATGACCCTGCCACAAACCCAGCAACAGATTAGAACGTTTTTAGGAATGTGTGGGTATTGCCGTAACTGGATCCCAGGTTTTTCCATACTGGCCTTACCTTTGCAGGAGATGGTCTCATCAAGCAAACCTGATCGAATTTCGCACACAGACGAATCTGAAATGGCATTTGAGAGACTTAAACAGTGCCTAACGCAGGCACCAGCATTAGGTATGCCTGACTATGGGAAACCCTTTGAGCTGTACGGAACAGAGAGTGCTGGGTGCGCAGCAGGTGTCTTAACCCAGAAGCATGGTGATGCCAGCAGGCCGGTAGCCTACTATAGCGCTCAGCTAGATACGGTAGCGCGATCCCTCCCCACATGCTTGCGAAGTGTTGCAGCAATAGCATTGCTAGTCACAAAAAGCGAAGATGTAGTGCTAGGACACAACCTCACAATTCATACACCACATGCAGTGTCAGCCTTACTGAATTCTGCCCAAACCAGACACGTCTCATCAGCGCGGTTTACAAGATGGGAATTGGCATTGATGGCCCCCGTAAACATCACCATAAGGAGATGCAGTGCATTAAATCCTGCAACGTATCTCCCAGGTGTTCCTGGACAGGCACAAAGGGTGGAGGATGAGAGTGATGGTGAAGGAGGATTTAATACAGGGGATGACACGCATGATTGTATGGAATATTTGACCCAAAATTTCACGGCAAGGCCTGACATCAGTGACAACCCACTGGAAGATGTAGATTTTACCTTCTACACTGATGGTAGTTGTCACAGACAGACGGACTCGGGAGACTTGTGTACTGGATACGCAGTCGTAGATGACCAAGGTACCATAGAAGCAGAACCGCTAGGCCCACCTCACTCAGCACAAGTTGCTGAACTGGTTGCCCTAACCAGAGCATGTGAATTGGCTAAGGGCAAATCAGCCAACATTTACACAGATTCTTGGTACGCCTTCGGAGTAGTCCATGATTTCGGAGCCCTATGGCGCCTCAGAAATTTCATGACGGCAGCTGGCACACCCGCAGCGCATGCAGCCCACATCAAAAGACTTCTAACAGCGATACAGGAACCCGACAGAGTGGCTGTTATCAAGTGTAAAGCTCACACATATAGCCAAGACCCGGTATCACTTGGTAACAGCCGAGCAGATGAAGCTGCTAAATCAGCAGCCGGTAACCCCATACAAACAGATAGTACATGACTGATGGTATTTAATACTGTAAACACACAGAAATTGTGTGAAATGCAAAATTTGTGTTCCCCACAGGAAAAGGCAGTTTGGAGGTCAAAAGGATATGGCCAGGAGTCCTCAGGACTCTGGACAGATGGACAGGGTAAACCAGTGGCACCCAGAGCATACCTTCCAAGTCTAGCGGAAGCAGCACACGGGCTGACTCATCTAGGCAAAGAAGGAATGTGTAAGCTAGTAAGAGCTTATTGGTGCGCCCCAGGATTTTCCTCCCATGCGGGTAAAAGAGCAATGACATGTCTCACCTGCTTGAGGAAGAATATCGGAAAGGCAATACCGACAGAGCCATCCCATATCCCTCCGACAGATGGTCCTTTCCAGGTAATACAGATTGATTTCATACAATTACCACCTTGTAGAAATTTAAAGTATGTATTGGTCTGTATTGATGTGTTCTCAAATTGGGTTGAAGCATTTCCCGCGGCCACAAATACCGCTGTATTTACTGCAAAGAAAATTGTGCAGGAATTTGTGTGTAGGTACGGTATCCCTAGAATAATTGAAAGTGATAGGGGTACCCATTTCACAGGTGAAGTCTTTCAAACAATGTGTAAGTTGATGGGAATTAATAATAAGCTGCATACTCCGTACCGCCCCCAGGCGAGCGCGAAGGTGGAAAGAGTAAACAGCACTATTAAAAATAAATTGAGCAAGGTAATGACTGAAACAGGACTGTTATGGCCTGAAGCTTTGCCAATCGTACTATACAGCATCAGAACCACTCCCAGGTCCCCTCTAAATCTGTCTCCTTTTGAAATTCTGTTTGGTCGACAACCCCATGTTTTGATTAACCCCCAGGATGATTTGAAATGTAACAATGAAGTAACCTTAAAGTACTTGGTTAAGATGAGTAAGCAATTGAGGAATCAGAATGATAATCTAAAGTTGGTGATTCCTGATTTGCCAGACAGTAATTGTCATGACATTGAACCTGGGGATTATGTCATGATACAGAATTTTCTACGCTCAGGTTGCCTTATTGACAGATGGGAAGGACCATATCAAGTCTTATTGACCAGCACAACTGCTTTGAAGGTTGCCGAGAGAGAGACTTGGGTCCATTCGTCTCATTGTAAAAAGGTCACTGACCCAGAGAGGTCCCGTGATAAAGAACAGACGGTAGAGGTTGTATCACTAGAGTGTCTGTTCAGGGAGGATTGAGACGACACCTGAGCGCTGAGAATAACAAGACCGGAAGCTTGTCGAGCCAGATTTCTTTTTCCCATTTGTTATTTTCTCCAGTTCCCACCTCCCTCCTATTTCCTTTCCCCCTTCTTATTTTTCTCCTTTTACTCCTCTAAGATGGACTTGCCCCAAGAGACTGTGATCCGGATTTTCCTGTTAACCATGATGTTGACCAGAGCAGTCTGTTTCGGTGAGAGTACCATGGAGGTCGAGAAAGGATCGGGAATGGGTTCTGATGACCAGGATGCAGGCATAGATTTCCAAGAACATCATAATCTCCGAGTAAAGGCGAGTATCAGAAAACGATCTGGTAGCATTGACAATAGAAGGAATTGTGAAGGATTGTTAGCTGAAGAGAACTGCATCTGTAGGCATTGTGACAATATAGTTGAGGATGGGTGCATAAAGAAATGTCAGTCCAGTTTTAATGTCCACATGGACCGGCATCCATTGAGTGACTATCACTCCTTAGTGGGTAAAGTGTTAAATCAGACAGACTGTTGGGTATGCTCTCAAGTACCTCAAGGCCATAGCAAATCAGGACTAGTACCATTCCCATTAACTGTAGGAGAGGTACTTGAGCTAAGTGGTGGGAGGCCGGTGGACAAGAGGTTTAATATCTCTAGTCCTCCTAGTTTGAAGCTCCACCAATATCATGTGGATAGGTCTTTAGTATGCTTTAACATTTCCAATCCCCGAAAGCCGGGAAATTTGGAAGTGTCATGGAGTAATCAAACCATGACCTTTTCATACAGACCCGACAGAATGCCCATAGATATTTAATCAAAAAAGAAAAAGGGTAGCGTTGTGGTGCACAGGGTCATAAATTGGCTGTTTATTAATAAATTAAAACGTAACTTTTATTAGTAATTAAGAATAAAATAAACTCCCCACCAATCAAAAAAAAAAAAAAAAAAATTGGTGGGGAGTTTATTTTATTCTTAATTACTAATAAAAGTTACGTTTTAATTTATTAATAAACAGCCAATTTATGACCCTGTGCACCAGAACGCTACCCTTTTTCTTTTTTGATTAAATATCGACCTCCTAGGTAGCAGGTAGCACGTCCCCTCAGGATGATATCTAGATCTCTATAGTAATATGTTATATGGGGATTAGGTCATACCATACCGGTGCGGAAACTTTTGTTTTTGTTTGTAGAATGCCCATAGACACAGAACTTATACGCCAGATAGCCGACCATAGGAAATTTTTCCGGTATAGGTACACCTTAGGAAGTAGGACCATGCGAGTTGGAGAAGTATCACCAGGATACTGTGCACAGATCGTACAAACTGATACGTGTACTAAACAGATGGGAGAATTAGGGTTAGGAGATTTCACATGGAAAATTTGTAACATGATAATGTCATACTCTGTCCCATATGTTCTCCCCGATGATGCATATTTCATATGCGGGAGGAAGGCGTATAAGTGGCTTGCCCCAAACTCAGAGGGATTGTGCTATATTGGAAAAGTACTGCCTGAAGTAATGACTGTAACCCATAACAAAATTAAAGATATTCACCGCAGTGCCCAAGCTCCTTATACTCACACTCATTACGAGCACATCGTTAAACGGCACCTGATAGAGAGAACAGAGCATCCGGCCTCTGACCTGATCCATGAATCCACCGGGATTCAATTCCTAATCGCGTTAGATGTCACTCGTACCGCCAGAGGAGTGATAAATTATAAATATATATCTGCGCTTGCAAATTTATTAGACAATAATACCCGAAATGTATGACGACACATTCAGGTACACTGGGAAAGAGTTACAAGCCTACAAAACAGAACTGGTTCAGCATAGGATGATTCTCAATTACCTCACAGCCGTGACAGGCGGGTATTGTGTTACCCTGGCAACTCAATATGGAATAAAATGCTGCACGTACATTACAAACAGCACGGAGGACCCAGCCGAGGTCATAGACCAAAAGATGGATGACATTTTGCAATTAAAATGGGAGTTCCGAAGGAGACACAATCTCACTCTCGCTGCTGTGGGCAATGAGCTGACCGGTTGGGTGTCATGGTTGAACCCACGAAATTGGTTCTCGGGCTTAGGAGAATGGGCCCAAGGTATTATTATGGATGTAGGGAAATTTCTTTTGTGTCTTCTGGGAGTCGTCATATTGGTTGGCTGATATTTAGATGCGTTCGGGTTTTAGCGAAGCGTAAAAGTAATACCAGGGTGATGAGTCTAAGGAGCGAGGACACTGTACTAACAACGACTAATTTGATGCATGACCCAACGATAGAGACAATGTTGTGATGAAAATGTGATTCCACGGTCCGTTTCTTTCACCCGTTTCTCCTTTGTTTTCCTCCAAGGTACAAAGACATCCGCTTGGAAGAAGAATTTGACAACCTCTTTTATACAGACCATTGATGGACAATGCCATAGACCCCCAATATCCCTAGTGACTTTAACTTTCACGATAGCCCAATACTTTAAAGATTGTAAGTCTATGGACATTGAGAAAGCTTTTTGCTCACCACTTATAGCAAAAGCATCGGGAGACTACAGTCAACATGTACATCGAGACAAGACACAAGACAAGACCTCAATCGGCAAATGTATATTAAACTCACATAGTTTATGACTGCATTTACCATAATTGCTTCTTATCTTCATTTCTACAACCTTCAGGTAATGACACACATAGTCGATAGGGAATATAGGTACAGATATCAGCACTCACATATCCCCCCAATCATGTATCATCAACTAAAATGTGCTCCCCCATTTTGTTACAACCAAAAGCCGAAAAGAGCTCGGTAAAGTTTGACAGCCCATCCACAGACCCGTAATACGGGATAAGAAGGAATTCAAATGTATACTTCGCAATACCTCGAAGCTTGATCTAAAACACTTACGGCACGATGATACATGACCCCTCAAACATGGATTCATACACACATGCTTCTACTATCTCACTAGGTCATACCTTTTTCCCACCTGATCCTCTTCTCCCTTACCTAATCATAGAAATGTATTTACATATGACATATATTTTTCTTTTTTGAACTGTTTTAGGAAGTGGCAGTTATTGATGACTGCCAAAGGGTGGACTGTCAAAGTCGGAAAAATATCATGCTACACGTTGCCATATATCCACCCCATGCGCGTGCCTGCTGCACGTGCACATTCTCTCCCGTGCGTGCGGATACTCGCAGCCGCGTGATGGCGCCTCGGCCATGCGCTCGAGCGCGTGGTATGTGCATTTACGGTAGAGTTTGTGTGCGTCTAGCGGGCGACTCAATCGTTAAATAATATAACCAAATAGTATGTTTTATAGATAATGTTCCCCTTAATAATGACTGTAAGTTTGTTTAATGTAAATGGTCGCTGGACAGAGGAATTCCTCTTTGTATGGTACGAAGGGTCAGACAGGGTTTGAACAGCTGTGTCTGGTACCTAACTAAAGAACATTTTAGTAGAAACAATCCGGTGCTGGTTAGGTAAAGATTAATCGCTCCTGCGCATAGTTATGGCCATTAGTATTTTCTGGACATTTACTATATTTGCGATTCATTACCCATGCGGCGGGAATCTTCAGATTCCCTCCCATCTGAGCAGTTTCATATAGTCGCAGCCCACCTGTTCAAACTAACCTATGACCTTTTGTTATGATGCGAGGAGACATTCCTGTGTCCAATGAACAATGAGATTATAGGTCCCTTTGTAGTGTACTGTACGCAGTGTATATAAGATCAGCCAGCCTGGGCAGCTCTCTCACTCTCCACAAACGGTTTTCATCTTGACTAACTTGGAGCTGGTACCAGAAAGCTGCGCAGCGATCGTTCCCAGTGTGTGTAAGTAATTCTCTGCAAACCAACTTATTCTCTGTTTGTATTGGCCATTCCCTCTCTCTCTGTTATAGTATAAGTTTGTGACGCTATTGTATATTTCTGTCTAGATATCCTGTTAGAATTATATGTTAGCTTGTAGTGTATGACTTGTAAACTGTTTCCCCTTTTCAATATAACTAAAAGCTTGTTAGTAAAGGTGTTGGAACCTTAGCAAGGTATCGTGTGTTTATTACATTGCAGAGGGTAATAGGAGCGTCTCGATCGCTCAAATCAGCTTTAGTATTAACAAGGTTAAGCAGCGTTATATCGCTACAGTATTTCAGTACAAGGTTTTACAGCATAAGAGTATCCTTTCGGTGTGTTACATTCAAGGTTTACTGATTGTCATCCTGTGAGCGTCTGCGCCGCTCGTGTTCTCCTCGTGGACTCGAGCGTCCGCTACGCTGGTAGCGTAGCATTGCGGTAGTCGGCCGCCTATAGCGTGCTCGACATCACGCATTAAGCTGTGAACGAGCGTGTCGCATATGCGTCTCGATCACGGCTGAGCGTATGCTACGCTAAGTGCGTACCCTTACGGTACCCCATACGCCAATTGCGTACTGTGTCTCTTACCCATTATTGTGAATGTTATAAGATAAATAGTTAGCTTTATCACCCTATATTTAAACAACCAGCACCGGGCTCTGCGCCTGGTCCTGGTGCCAAAAATATGGGGGAAGAAAAACGTAGGCATCCCCCATATTTTTAACACCAGCACCGGGCTCCACTAGTCAGAGAGATAATGCCACAGCCGGGGAACACTTTTATATTGGTCCCTGTGGCCCTGGCATTAAATCCCCAACTAGTCACCCCTGGCCGGGGTTCCCTGGAGGAGTGGGGTCCCCTTAAATCAAGGGCCCCCCCTCCAGCCACCTAAGGATCAGGGGTGAAGCCAGAGGCTGTCCCCCCCCCCCCCCCCCCCCATCCGTGGGCTGTGGATGGGAGGCTGATAGCCTTTTTTGTAAAAATAGAATATTGTTTTTTTTTTATGTAAGGGGTCCCCACTCCTCCAGGGTACCCCGGCCAGGGGTGACTAGTTGGGGATTTAATGCCAGGGCCGCAGGAACCAATATAAAAGTGTCCCCGCAAGGGGCTCATTTGTGCTCGCCCAGCTGTCGGTATGCCGGTGGTCGGGATTCCGGTGCGGGTATGCTGGTCGCCGGGACCCCGACCGCCGGCAAACCATACTACACCCTGTGCATCCCCCTCCTCTCCCTATGTTATAGCTGCTTGTGTAGGTTTTGATAGCTTGCTGCTGTTCCTCTATTAGCTGAAGCATATAAAGGGTGCAATTCCACCTGGTTCCTACCTTTTGCTTCAGTTTGTGACAAGACAAATGGAACTGCGGTTATTGAATGAATGCCTTAAATGTCCAGACATTTTTCAGGCCACAGAAAGCATCTCTTGTTCGACACTATTTTAAAAGAAATCTGAAACGCCAATATATGGGCAAAACATGAGACGTGTTCAAATTCACCCACTTGTAATGCTCTCGCAAAGGGCCTAATTCAGACCTGATCGCTGTTGTGGGAAATCGCACAGCGGCCAATTATCGAATGACTGCGCATGTACCGCAATGCGCAGTTGCAAGCCCAAACAGCGAAAGAATGGTGCAAAACTTTCGATCATTAGGCGTATGCAAGGTGATTGACAGGAAGCAGATGTTTGTGGGTGGTAACTGCCCGTTTTCTGGGAGTGTCCGGAAAAACGCAGGCGTTCCCAAGCATTTTCAGGGAGGGTGTGTGATGTCAGCTTCGGCCCCGATCAGCCTGTTTGTATCGCTGAGTGTAGGAGTAAGTCCTGGGCTATGCAGAGACTGGAAAAATCATTCAATGTTGAGCGAGTTGTGAACGGATTTGCAGATGTCCGCTGTCTTGCGAAGTTTTCGCACGGCATACACATGCATTTACACACGGGCGGGTTTTCACTCTATGGGTGGTGACTATCTGATCGTAGACCTCAGCAAATTTGCAGAGGAGGGATCAGGTATGAATTAGGCCCAATGTTGTATGCATTATCAGAAATGATGAATCCTCAGGAGAGTCTTAGCAGGGGTAAGTCATCTTGCTATGACATCCCAGGTTGACACTGGTATGCCTCTTAGTAAAGCCAGTGATATAAAGCAGGCAATCCCAACCTCGGTCCTCAAGGCACATTAACAATACAGGTTTTAGTGATGTCCATGCTTGAGCACAGGTGACTCAATTAGTACCTCAGTTAATTTGATTTAATGAACTGTGCAGAAGCCTGGATATCACTAGAACCTGCACTGTTGGTGTGCCTGTAGGACCGAGGTTGGGAATGCCTGAACTTGAGGATATAGCCATTTTCCCCCAGTGTCACTGAGCCCACCCAAAGTAGGGGTGGCCATCGGTGGGATAACCAACAATAGTCAGCATTGATGGTAACATCTGTGGTTAACCTTTATGGCATTAAACCATTGGTGGTTTACACACATCCATTGCTGTGAGGAAAGTCAGGCTGTTAATTAATCAAGAAAGGCGGCTAGGGTTAGTGGGCTGCCAGGGCAGAGAAAAGTCTGATCCCCTTCACCAAGGGAAAAAAAATTGCTGCCGTCGATGGCAGAGAACCATCAGATCAAAGGCAAAACCATTGAGCATTGGTGGCAAACTATTGATGATTGTTACCGGGGGTTAAGTCATACTTGCCTTCTTTCTCGTATCGGCCAGGAGGCTCCTGAAAAGTAGGAAAGGTAGGCAAGTCTCTCGGATCCATCCTCACCCCAGCCAATGGCGCGTTTCGTGCTGAATCGCATCATTGTAGTTTCACCCCCAATATCCAATGCTGATAATCAGGGTATTGAATAGCTGGGGTGGGGCCACGATGATGCAATTGTGCATCCACGCCCCCCATGCTGCCCACCTATGATGAGGCCACTTCCACTATTATACCAACCTGGCGGGGGGCCCGCATGGGGCAGTCAGAAAGTGGATAGGCCTGGCGCAAATACATCCCAATCATCTGGAGGCATGTTGAAGTTTGTTGCTCTCCCCCTTAAAAAAAGGGAAACAAACATTCTGAGTGTGTGTGTGTGTGTGTGTGTGTGTGTGTGTGTATACACAGATGTGTCCTTAGCCTTGTGTGTTCACAACATAGTGAGGCATATGCAGGGCCGGTGACAGGGGGGGGTCAAAGGGGACATCTGTACCGGGCCCCAAGGATATGCCACTTAGTGCCTGGCAGGAAGGTGAGCCGTCTTGTCTAAATAGGGCAGCGAGCTGAAGGCGGTGTGGGCGCAGCCTCAGAGTGACAGGATCCTCACACACACAGTGACTGTGCAGCGCGAGTGTGTGCCCGCTCTGTTACAGGACATGACAGCAGCAAATTCTGTTGCGCTTTTATTTATATATATATATATATATATATATATATATGTACAGTGTGTGTGTGGGGTATCTCTGAGGGGGCCCCAGAGATATCACTGTACCGGGCCCTAAGATTTCTGTTGCCGGCCCAGGGCGTATGCTCCCACTATGAACAGATTTCAATGGGAGCCGGAGGCTGCATGCCCATTAAAGTCTACGTGAGCCAGCTGCGATGTGTACGTACGGTTTGGGATTGATATGGTGGCGCTTGGGATTCTGGCGGTTAGAATATCGACCATGGCATCCCGATGTTGAGAATCCCAACAGGGGGAAGGTAGGTATACCTACTTTCTCCCAATGGTCCCCTAACCATCCCCCCCTACCATGCAGCCTAACCCTCTGTGGTGGTGCCTTACCCTAACCCCTCTCCCCACAGCCTAACCCTGCCTCCCCTGCAGCCTAACCCTCTCTCCGCAACCTTATGTACGCATGCCATGCTGTGTTCATTCCAGATGCCCTAGGCATTTGCCTTTAATGCCTATCCCTGGGGCTAGCTCTGCCTAACCCTCCCTCCAGAGCCTAACCTCCCGCGCCCCTCCCTCCTTCCCCGCAGCTCACCTCTCATACGGGCCAGCACCAGAGGTGTAGCGTGGAGCCATGGCTCCCGGAGCAAGCTCACGCCACGGCTCCCCCCCCCCCCCCCCCCCCCTATATACACACAAACACATAGTTCCCGACGGGGAATAAAGTATTGAACTTCATGGGGAAAAAACACAATAGCCTCCACAGGAAGGTAAAGAAAAGCACTCTGTAGTAGTGACGCTTACACACGTAATGCCCCCTGTACCAGTGATGCTTGCACATGTAACACCCCCTGTTCCAGTGACGCTTACACATAAAGCCCCCTGTACCAGTGACGCTTACACACTTAATGCCCCCTATACCAGTGAAGCTAACATGTAAAGCCCCCTCTAGCAGTGACGTTTACTTACGTAATGCCCTTTGTAGCAGTGACGCTTACACCTAATGCCCCCTGTACCAGTTACGGTTACACGTGTAACGCCCCCTGTAGCAGTGATGCTTACACGCATAACGCCTCCTGTAGCAGTGATGCATACACGCATAACGCCCCCTGTAGCAGTGCCGCTTACACGCATAACGCCCCCTGTAGCAGTGACGCTTACACACGTAACGCCCCCTGTAGCACTGCCGCTTACACGCGTAACGCCCGCTCTAGCAGTGACGCTTACACGTAATGACCCCTGTAGTAGTTATGCTTACACACGTAATGCCCCCTGTACCAATGACGCTTACACGTAACGCCTCCTGTGCCAGGACGCTTACACGTAACGCTCCCTGTAGCAGTGACGCTTACACGTGTAACATCCCCTGTAGCAGTGATACTTACACGCATAATGCCCCCTGTAGCAGTTACGCTTACACACGTAATGCCCCCTGTAGCAGTGATGCTTACACGCGTAATGACCCCTGTAGCAGTGACACATACACGTGTAATGCCCCCTGTAGCAGTGCTGCTTACATGCGTAATGCCCCCTGTACCAGTGACGCTTGCATGCAATGCCCCCTGTACCAGTGACACTTACACATAACGCCCCCTGTACCAGTGACGCTTACACGTAACGCCCCCTGTGCCAGTGACGCTTACATGCGTAATGCCCCCTGTACCAGTGACGCATACACGCGTAATGCCCCCTGTAGCAGTGACGCTTACATGTAACGCCTCCTGTGCCAGGACGCTTACATGTAATGCCCCCCTGTAGCAGTGACGCTTACAAGCGTAACGCCCCCTGTAGCAGTGATGCTTACACGCATAATGCCCCCTGTAGCAGTGACGCTTACACACGTAATGCCCCCTGTAGCAGTGATGCTTACACGCGTAATGCCCCCTGTAGCAGCGACACTTACACGCGTAATGCCCCCTGTAGCAGTGCTGCTTACATGCATAACGCCCCCTGTACCAGTGACGCTAACATGCAACGCCCCCTGTACCTGTGACACTTACACGTAACGCCCCCTGTACCAGTAATGCTTACACGTAACGCCCCCTGTACCAGTGACGCTTACATGAGTAACACCCCCTGCACCAGTGATGCTTACACGCATAATGCCCCCTGTAGCAGTGACGCTTAGATGCTTACACATGTAACGCCCCTTGTACCAGTGACGCTTACACGTAACGCCCCCTGTAGTAGTGATGCTTACACACGTAACGTCCTCTGTATCAGTGACGCTTACACACATAGTGCCCCCTGTAGCAGTGACGCTTACACACGTAATGCCCCCTGTACCAGTGACGCTTACACGTAACGCCCCCTGTACCAGTGATGCTTACACACATAGCATCCTCTGTATCAGTGGCGTAAGTTCGTCACAGTTGCCCGGAGGCAAGTTCATACCAGTTGCCCCCCCCATATTTAGATAAATATGTGTGTGTGTGTGTGTGTGTGCGCACTCGTATTCCTATCCTTATGGGGACACAGACCGGACAGCACACCAACACTGGTGGGACTTTCAACATGGTGGGGACCTGAAATGAGGTCTCCACAAGTCAGACCCCAGGAGGTGATAGTAAGGGCATGTCCTAACAACCCACACACTCACAAACACCAGTCTGACACAGAGGCTACATATCTTGATTCTGCTTTTATCCGAAAAGATCCATTTGGGGTAGTTCTCATAATATCTCCTTGGAATTACCCTGTTAATCTGACTCTAATTCCACTTGTTGGGGCAATATCGGCTGGAAACTGTGCTATAATAAAACCATCGGAGCTCAGTCAGAACACAGAGAAACTTCTTGCAGATCTTCTTCCTCGTTACCTAGATCAGGTACCAGGTATAAATAGAGGGTATGATAGGACTCACATGCACCTTGATAAAGACTAAAATAGTTGAAACGCATTGGTGGAGCATGTGAGGATTTGAGGTACCACTCCAACCAGTTCTATCAGCAGGAAAACGGTGAGATATCCCAGGTTAACATCTTTTTCACTGTTGGATCGTGCTGTATAACATCTATGATACTGGCTGTCTGTTGTGGTATACAATCCAGAATCTGTTTTTATGAATTTTTATAATAAATGTATATGAAACCTCACACACCCCTTCGTGTTTGTGCTTAATACCGAGCCCAATACGAAGCCAGGGAGTGAGCGAGGACGATTATCCAGCCTGCTGAAAAAAAGAAACAGCTACATGGAAGTACGGCGTCTATTGAAGTAAGCACGGATGTGAGCATCATCTAGAAGTATTTGCATGTGAATATTTGGGGCACATCTATTTTGGTACCAGGAGTATTTTACTTAGAGGCTTTAAAGAAACCTTTATAGGCTTTCTCCAAGTGTACGAAAGTAAGCACACATGTGAGGAGCCACGTCTATCTTGAAACACCAGGGTGAACCCTTACAGATACCGTCACACTTTCCCGTATCACCATAGTTTACGGAGTCCGGGCAGAAGTCACCCTCCTTCAAATTAACTTTTTTTGGAACTTCTACTGAACCTTTGCATACCATTTGTGTTCTCTTTTCATATGTCATCGAATGGAATTGAATTCCTACGAAGATAACGTTTTGTGAACATTCATGGACTTCCTCATCAATATTCATGGACAGTGAGCATCACGGTGAAATATCACCACCATTTTGACTTTGCGCCAACAGTAGGTTCCATCCTATCTTTTCTTTCACATAGTCTTTCTTAGGTGTGTGGTGACACATCAGGATTGGACCCTACACAAGGCAGCAAAGAGAGTGCGCAGGAACATACCTTACATTTCATTTTCCAACCCAGCATCAAAATCGGGCATGTCCTCGAGAATCACATTTGCCAGACCATACTGTGTGTATGTGTGTGCAATGCAGATTATGTGTTAAAGCAATTGATTGGTTCATTAAAAAAATATAGATTTATATATTTTAGGGGCCCACTGCAGTTCCACCAGGCAGCCACTGGGGGTGCCGCACATCCCCCCTTTCCCTTAAGGAGCAGCAGACAGAGTGCCTCCCTGTAATTTTGGGGACCCGGGAGGCCTTCTAATAATTTTGGGGCCCCACTGCAGTTCCACCCGGTGGCCATCAGGGGGCGCTATGTGTGCCCCTGCAGGAGCAGCAGACAGTGCGCCTCCCTGTAATTTTGGGGACCCGGGGTGCCATCCAATAATTCTGGGGCTCTGCTGCAGTTCTGCCCGGCGGCCACCGGGGGGCACCGCATGTGCCCCCTCCATCTCCCCCCTGCAGGAGCAGCAGCCAGGGCGCCTCTCCGTAATTTTGGGGACCCGGGGTGCATTCCCATAATTTTTGGGGCCCCGCTGCAGTTCTGCCCAGCGGCCACCGGGGGGCGCCACATGTGCCCCCTCCATCTGCCCCCTGCAGGAGTAGCAGACAGGGCGCCTCCCCATTATTTTGGGGACCCGGGGCGCCTTCCAATAATTTTGGGGCCCCGCTGCAGTTCCACCCGGCAGCCACCGGGGGCGCCGTACGTGCCCCCTCCCTCTGCCCCTTGCAGGAGCAGCAGTCAGGGCGCATCTCCGTAATTTTGGGGACCCGGGGTGCATTCCCATAATTTTTGGGGCCCCGCTGCAGTTCTGCCCAGCGGCCACCGGGGGATGCCGTGCGTGCCCCCTCCATCTGCCCACCTGCAGGAGCAGCAGACAGGGCGCCTCCACATAATTTTGGGGACCCGAGATGCCTTCCAATAATTTTGGGGCCCTACTGCAGTTCCAACAAACAAATATTTGTGGTCACAAACCTCGCGCTACTAGCAGCCCGTATCCCAAATGGTAATAAAGTGTCACCAACACTTAACAATACAATAGAGCAGAAAAATTTTACCATACAGGTCAAGGCGCTTGGATATAGGACAGACCAAGATCTATGTAGATTTCATTGATCCAGAATAAGCTTAAAGCTTAAAATAAGCTTATTCTGGATCAATGAAATCTACATAGATCTTGGTCTGTCCTATATCCAAGCGCCTTGACCTGTATGGTAAAATTTTTCTGCCCTACTGCAGTTCCACCCGGCGGCCACCGGGGGGGGGGGGATGCCGCGCGTGCCCCCTCCCTCTGCCCCCTGCAGGAGCAGCAGTCAGGGCGCCTACCCGTAATTTTGGGGACCCGGGGTGCCTTCCCATAATTTTTAGGGCCCCGCTGCAGTTCCGCCCGGCGGCCAACGGGGGTGGGGGTGGGGGGGGGCGCCGTACGTGCCCCCTCCCACTTTCCCCAGTACGGGCTCTAGCCGGGGCCCTTCTTATAATTTTCACGGGCGCTGGAGAGGAGCTATCCGACTTATCTCGATAAAAAGTGTTGAATTTCCCATTCTGGAACTCCCCCAAATGAGTGTGGACGTGTATCCCTCGTGCCTGGACACGTTTCCAGGAGCTAGGGTGAAATCTGAGCATGGCCCACTAGAATGACGCGCGCTCCACCCGATCTGCTACCCTGAAAAGAACCCCTCGGGCATATTGATATGGCCAGATCCTCAGGGGATGGTGATGTGGCTGAGAGGCTGGAACTGCAGATAAGGATCTGTGACAAAAATGCCTTGGAGCTCAGAGACTGGATACAGGCTGAACAATAGAGAGATGTCTTCCCTTTCAGAGGCAACCCAGCCAGGGCTCCGATGCTGAAATGGGGCTCCTCCGGGCATCGGTTGGAGCCCGCGGACCGGGCTTGGGCCGGCTCCCTCTCCCCTGGCGCAGCGCCCCCCTGTGGCAGACAGGGGAAGCGCAGTCCCACCGGGACTTCCAGTCTCCCGTTCCTCCGACCTCCCCTCCGAGGCCAAAATGGGGCTCCTCAGGGCATCGGTTGGAGCCTGCGGACCGGGCTTGGGCCGGCTCCCTCTCCCCTGGCGCAGCGCCCCCATTGGCAGACAGGGGAAGCGCAGTCCCACCGGGACTTCCAGTCTCCCGTTCCTCCGACCTCCCCTCCGAGGCCAAAATGGGGCTCCTCCGGGCATCGGTTGGAGCCTGGGGACCGGGCTTGGCCCGGCTCCCTCTCACCTGGTTCAGTGCCCCCCTGTGGCAGATGGGGGAAGTGCAGTCCCACCAAGACTTCCAGTCTTTCGTTCCTCCGATCTCCCCTCCGAGGCTGAAATGGGGCTCCTCCGGGCATCGGTTGGAGCCTGCGGACCGGGCTTGGCCCAGCTCCTTCTCGCATGGTGCAGCGCCCCCTGTGGCAGATAGGGGAAGCGCAGTCCATCGGGTCTTCCAGTCTTTCGTTCCTCCGATCTCTCCTCCGAGGCTGAAATGGGGCTCCTCCGGGCATCGGTTGGAGCCTGCGGACCGGGCTTGGCCTGGCTCCCTATGCCTGGGAGCAGCGCCCCCAGTGTGCTGAACTGGGTACTGCAATTCGTGGAAGTCATGCTGATGAGTGTGTATGGCTGAACCCTCAGGCTGGGAGTGGTTCCAAGAGCCTGGGGAAAATAGGAGAGTGTACTGCAAAAGTGTTGTGCGCATCACCTGTCCTGCTACGTCCAAGAGAACCCAGCTGAGAGATTCACAGGATGAGAACAGAGTCCAGCCGGGAAAAGATGGGTACTCGATAGAAGGTCCTCTTTTCTTTGTCCTGCAAACCCGATCGATGTGGCTCCCTGCGCCCCGGCGGGGAGGGCCATTCGCTTGGCCGGAACCCAGGGGGTCCCGGCCAGCTCCAGGCGAACAAGGCCCTCCTTCTGCCCACGGCGTGCCTGGAAACCCTCCACTGTAAGGGTTTACTAGTCCCCAAATGTCTGCCAAGTGCTCTTGGCCAGAGCTGGGTGGGCCTTGTTTCTGACTCCAGTCAGTATGGTCTGCTCTGTCTATCAGCCCAGCAGGTGCCTGACAACACCAGGGGTGCTGGGGAAGTGTCCCCATCACCTAGCAAAGCTCACCATTGGACCCTGGTGGAGCACATGATTTCCTGGGAACTGCACAAGTGCCACCATGAACCAATGATGCGGTCTGTCAATGGCCGCAGGTGGCTGCACGGAAGGGTTCAGCTGTGGGGCCCTGCGGAGAGAAGAGCCAGACAGGATGGAGGTAGAGTGAGATAGAAAGTGTGCGAGAAAGGGGAGTCTCGTATGGCGTGAGAGAGAAGCACAGGCTCTGAGCAAAGTTGGCTGGAATCCGTCAGTAGAAAAAAGGAGAGTGGGAGGCCCCTTTGGAGGGATCCAGTGGAAGCTGCGCACTGAGTGGGCCTGGTACTACCCATGTATCATTGACGGTATCCCGGAGAGTGGCACAGCCCTTTACGATATGAACCTTTTACACCCTTTTACCCCCCCCCCCCCCCCCCCCCCCCCGGGACAAGATGAAACCAGTCAGGTGTAGATCGGGATGTGGTGGGTTGGGGGCAGCGGGGTTCCCTGGGGGCGGACGGCTCACCCTCGCCTCGACCGGCGGGGATCTGGGTCGGGAGGCCTGAGGCGACCTTTTTGAATCGCTGCTTACCCAAACTATCCCCCAGGGCGGCTTGCACTGGTTTCCTAGTGAACGGGTTGTCGGGTGAGGAGAAAAATGTGAGATCGAGTGGGTGCTGTCCCCCTTTATCTGGGGGCTGTTCAATGTGCACTGGCGCCTGGGCACCACGCAAAGCGGGCCCCACTGTCCATCTGACTCTGAACTTCTCACTTGGCCCGCACTGATGGCCATCCACCGGGCCTACTCCTCTTGCTGGTGCCTGCTTGGTGTGTGGCTCCTTCTTCTCTGTGGGGTTTCCTGCTGCTTTCGAGATGGCGGCTAGCTCACCCCCTGTCACCGCTGGCTACCGAGAGCTACCTTGTTGATCCTGCCAGTAGCCTTCCGCATCAACGCAGAATCTGGAGGGCTGCTGTAACCCAAAATGCTTGCCCTCAGCTGAGTGGCACAGCTGGGGGCTGTCGCGGGAGGTTTTCAGGTCCCCCTCCATTGTGGAGGGGGGGTGATAACCACCCTCGTCCCCCCTTAGGCGGCGGGGGTGCGGGACAGGCTCTGCAGGGTGGTGATGTTGGCCGGAGGCGTCAACTCCACCGGCTGCTCCTCTGTCCTGTCTGCAGCCTTCCCCCGCATCACCACAGGATCCGGAGGGCTGGCGGATTCCCCAATGCTTGCTGGCGGCTGAGCGGCACGGGTCGGGGATGGATTGAGGATGTCTGCCCCCCCTCCATCCCGGAGGGGGGGAGGTGACAGCCTTCCTCATCCACCTTAGGCGGCGGGGTGCGGGACAGGCTCCGCAGGGCGGTGATGTCGGCCGGAGGGGTCAACTCCATCGGTCGCTGCTCCGCCCTGTCTGCAGCCTCCCCCCGCATCACCGCAGGATCCGGAGGGCTGCCGAATTCCCCAATGCTTGCTGGCGGCCGAGCGGCACGGGTCGGGTATGGATTGAGGATGTCTGCCCCCCCCCCCTCCATCCCGGAGGGGGGGAGGTGACAGCCACCCTTGTCCACCTTAGGCGGCGGGGTGCGGGACAGGCTCCGCAGGGCGGTGATGTCGGCCGGAGGGGTCAACTCCACCGGTTGCTGCTCCGCCCTGTCGGCAGCCTCCCCCCGCATCACCGCAGGATCCAGAGGACTGCTGGATTCCCCAATGCTTGCTGGCGGCCGACTGGCACGGGTCGGAGATGGATTGAGGATGTCTGCCCCCCCTCCATCCCGGAGGGGGGGAGGTGACAGCCACCCTCGTCCACCTTAGGCGGCGGGGTGCGGGACAGGCTCCGCAGGGTGGTGATGTCGGCCGGAGGGGTATCCTCCACTGGCCGTTGCACCGCCTGCAGTCTCCCACCGCATCACGGCAGGATCCGGAGGGCTGCCGGATTCCCCGATGCTTGCTCGAGGCTGAGTGAGCAGTATGGCTGGGGGCTGTCGCGGGAGGTTGTCAGTTCCTATTCCATCTCGGAGGTGGGGTGATAACCACCCTCGTCCCCCCTTAGGCAGCGGGGGTGCGGGACAGGCTCTGCAGGGCGGTGATGTGGGCCGGAGGGGTTAACTCCACCGATCGCTGCTCCGACCTGTCTGCAGCCTTCCCCGCATCACTGCAGGATCCGGAGGGCTGCCGGATTCCCCAATGCTTGCTGGCGGCCGAGCGGCACGGGTCGGGGATGGATTGAGGATGTCTGCCCCCCTCCATCCCGGAGGGGGGGAGCTGACATCCGCCCTCGTCCACCTTAGGCGGCGGGGTGCGGGACAGGCTCCGCAGGGCGGTGATGTTGGCCAGAGGTGTCACCTCCACTGGCCGCTCCTACGTCCCGTCTGAAGCTTCCTCCCGCATCACTGCAGGATCCAGAGGGCTGCTGAATTCCCCGATGCCTGCTTGTGGGTGAGTGGCATGGTAGGGGGCTCTCGATTGAGGTTGTCCGTACTCCTCTCTATTCTGGAGAGGAGTGATAGCTACCGCTTTCCCCACTTAGGTGGTGGGGTGTGTGACAGGCCCTGCAGGTTGGTGATGGTGACTGCAGGGTTCTGAGGTTTGCTGGTTCCTTTACTTATTGGCCATGGTTGAACGTCATCGCTGTGCAAGGTTTTCGTAACCCCTTCACCTTGGAGGTGTCGGTGGGTGGGGGGGTCCGCTGTCATCATTTCTCACTTTGGTGTCAGGTTGAGATATTGGGCGCTGGTGGTTAAGTTTGTGTCGGCCTACTGATGATGTGTTATGACCATTGAAATTCTCTATAATAGAGTAACTATAAGATCAGACATTTGCTGCACGTGTAAAGCTGAGAAACTAGAGGAGCCTGAGCTACCATCTCTGATATTATGACCAAACGACACGAAATCAGTCAAAATTTGTCTGACTGCGGGGGTGGGCACATGGGGCGTCCGTGCCCTCGTACCCGAAGCTTCTTGCTCGCCTGCGGCGCAGTGTCCCGTCCCGGGGACTTGGCCGGGGACAATCCGTTCGGCACGAGGGTCAGCGCCTCCGCCGGCCGGGTGGGTCGTCGGAGGGGCCTCTCCCCTGGTCCTCCTGTCCCCGGTGGCTGGTCCCACACTGGGCTTAATATCCGGCCGGAGCCCCCGCTCTCCGGGCTTATTAGTCAGGGGTCGGCGGCATGCGCAGTGTCCCGTCCCGGGACTTGGCCGGGGACAATCCGTTCGGCACGAGGCGTCAGCGCCTCCGCCGGCCGGGTGGGTCATCAGAGGGGCCTCTCCCCTGGTCCTCCCGTCCCCGGTGGCTGGTCCCTCCCTGGGCTTAATATTCGGCCGGTCTCCGGGCTTAATAGTCGGGGGCCGGCGGCGCGCGCAGTGTCCCGTCCTGGGGACTTGGCCGGGGACAATCCGTTCGGCACGCGGGTCAGCGCCTCCACCGCCCGGGTGGGTCGTCGGAGGGGCCTCTCCCCTGGTCCTCCCGTCCCCAGTGGCTGGTCCCTCCCTGGGCTTAATATTCGGCCGGAGCTCCCGCTCTCCGGGCTTAATAGTCGGGGGCCGGCGGCGCGCGCAGTGTCCCGTCCCGGGGACTTGGCCGGGGACAATCCGTTCGGCACGAGGGTCAGCGCCTCCGCCGGCCGGGTGGGTCATCGGAGGGGCCTCTCCCCTGGTCCTCCCGTCCCCGGTGGCTGGTTCCTCCCTGGGCTTAATATTCGGCCGGAGCCCCTGCTCTCCGGGGTTAATAGTCGGGGGCCGGCGGCGCGCGCAGTGTCCCATCCTGGGGACTTGGCCGAGGACAATACGTTCGGCACGAGGGTCAGCGCCTCCGCCGGCCGGGTGGGTCGTCGGAGGGGCCTCTCCCCTGGTCCTCCCGTCCCCGGTGGCTGGTCCCTCCCTGGGCTTAATATTCGGCCGGAGCCCCCGCTCTCCGGGCTTAATAGTCCGGGGCCGGCGGCGCGCGCAGTGTCCCGTCCCGGGGACTTGGCCGGGGACAATCCGTTCGGCACGAGGGTCAGCGCCTCCGCCGGCCGGGGTGGGTCGGCGGAGGAGCCTCTCCCCTGGTCCTCCCGTCCCCGGTGGCTGGTCCCTCCCTGGGCTTAATATTCGGCCGGAGCCCCCGCTCTCCGGGCTTAATAGTCCGGGGCCGGCGGCTGCGCGCAGTGTCCCGTCCCGGGGACTTGGCCGGGGACAATCCGTTCGGCACGAGGGTCAGCACCTCCGCCAGCCGGGTGGGTCATCGGAGGGGCTTCTCCCCTGGTCCTCCCGTCCCCGGTGGCTGGTCCCTCCCTGGGCTTAATATTCGGCCGGAGCCCCCGCTCTCCGGGCTTAATAGTTGGGAGCCGGCGGCGCGCGCAGTGTCCTGTTGCGGGGACTTGGCCGGGGACAATCCGTTCGGCACGAGGGTCAGCGCCTCCGCCGGCCGGGTGGGTCGGGGGAGGGGCCTCTCCCCATGTCCTCTCGTCCCCGGTGGCTGGTCCCTCCCTGGGCTTAATATTCGGCCGGAGCCCCCGCTCTCCAGGCTTAATAGTCGGAGGCGGGCTGCCCCTTCCCCAGGGCTGAACAGCCGGGGACTACCCGCCGGCCGGCGGGGCCAGCGGTGCGCGCAGTGTCCTATCCCGGGAACTTGGCCGGGGACAATCCGTTCGGCACGAGGGTCAGTGCCTCCACCGGCAGGGTGGGTCGTCGGAGGGGCCTCTCCCTTGGTCCTCCCATCCCCGGTGGCTGGTCCCTCCCTGGGCTTAATATTTGGCCGGAGCCCCCGCTCTCCTGGCTTAATAGTCGGGGGCCGGCGGCGCGCGCAGTGTCCCGTCCCGGGGATTTGGCCGGGGGACAATTGTTCGGCACGAGGGTCAGCGCCTCCGCCGGCCGGGTGGGTCGTCGGAGGGGCCTCTCCCCTGGTCCTCCCGTCCCCGGTGGCTGGTCCCTCCCTGAGCTTAATATTCGGCCGGAGACCCCGCTCTCGGGGCTTAATAGTCGGGGGCCGGCGGCGCGTGCAGTGTCCCGTCCCGGGGACTTGGCCGGGGACAATCCGTTCGGCACGAGGGTCAGCGCCTCCGCCGGCCGGGTGGGTCGTCGGAGGGGCCTCTCCCCTGGTCCTCCCGTCCCCGGTGGCTGGTCCCTCCCTGGGCTTAATATTCGGCCGGAGCCCCCGCTCTCCGGGCTTAATAGTCGGAGGCGGGCTGCCCCTTCCCCAGGGCTGAACAGCCGGGGACTGCCCACCGGCCGGCGGGGCCAGCGGTGCGCGCAGTGTCCCATCCCGGGAACTTGGCCGGGGACAATCCGTTCGGCACGAGGGTCAGTGCCTCCACCGGTAGGGTGGGTCGTCGGAGGGGCCTCTCCCTTGGTCCTCCCATCCCCGGTGGCTGGTCCCTCCCTGGGCTTAATATTTGGCCAGAGCCCCCGCTCTCCGGGCTTAATAGTCGGGGGCCGGCGGCGCGCGCAGTGTCCCGTCCCGGGGATTTGGCCGGGGACAATTCGTTCGGCACGAGGGTCAGCGCCTCCGCCGGCCGGGTGGGTCGGCGGAGGGGCCTCTCCCCATGTCCTCTCGTCCCCGGTGGCTGGTCCCTCCCTGGGCTTAATATTCGGCCGGAGCCCCCGCTCTCCAGGCTTAATAGTCGGAGGCGGGCTGCCCCTTCCCCAGGGCTGAACAGCCGGGGACTACCCGCCGGCCGGCGGGGCCAGCGGTGCGCGCAGTGTCCTATCCCGGGAACTTGGCCGGGGACAATCCGTTCGGCACGAGGGTCAGTGCCTCCACCGGCAGGGTGGGTCGTCGGAGGGGCCTCTCCCTTGGTCCTCCCATCCCCGGTGGCTGGTCCCTCCCTGGGCTTAATATTTGGCCGGAGCCCCCGCTCTCCTGGCTTAATAGTCGGGGGCCGGCGGCGCGCGCAGTGTCCCGTCCCGGGGATTTGGCCGGGGACAATTGTTCGGCACGAGGGTCAGCGCCTCCGCCGGCCGGGTGGGTCGTCGGAGGGGCCTCTCCCCTGGTCCTCCCGTCCCCGGTGGCTGGTCCCTCCCTGAGCTTAATATTCGGCCGGAGACCCCGCTCTCGGGGCTTAATAGTCGGGGGCCGGCGGCGCGTGCAGTGTCCCGTCCCGGGGACTTGGCCGGGGACAATCCGTTCAGCACGAGGGTCAGCGCCTCCGCCGGCCGGGTGGGTCGTCGGAGGGGCCTCTCCCCTGGTCCTCCCGTCCCCGGTGGCTGGTCCCTCCCTGGGCTTAATATTCGGCCGGAGCCCCCGCTCTCCGGGCTTAATAGTCGGAGGCGGGCTGCCCCTTCCCCAGGGCTGAACAGCCGGGGACTACCCACCGGCCGGCGGGGCCAGCGGTGCGCGCAGTGTCCCATCCCGGGAACTTGGCCGGGGACAATCCGTTCGGCACGAGGGTCAGTGCCTCCACCGGTAGGGTGGGTCGTCGGAGGGGCCTCTCCCTTGGTCCTCCCATCCCCAGTGGCTGGTCCCTCCCTGGGCTTAATATTTGGCCGGAGCCCCCGCTCTCCGGGCTTAATAGTCGGGGGCCGGCGGCGCGCGCAGTGTCCCGTCCCGGGGATTTGGCCGGGGACAATTCGTTCGGCACGAGGGTCAGCGCCTCCGCCGGCCGGGTGGGTCGTCGGAGGGGCCTCTCCCCTGGTCCTCCCGTCCCCGGTGGCTGGTCCCTCCCTGGGCTTAATATTCGGCCGGAGCCCCCGCTCTCCGGGCTTAATAGTCGGGGGCGGGCTGCCCCTTTCCCAGGGCTGAACAGCCGGGGAACACCCGCCGGCCGGCGGTTCAATGACGGAATGTAGATACTGAACAGCCCCAGCCTGGGGATTTTTTTTTTCCATTTTTTGGGGGGGGATTATTGGGGGAAGGTTTTTATTTCCCCCCCTCCCATGGGCTGGACACACCTGCTGCTGTCCCATGGTTTGTTTGTTTTTTTGTGGGTTTTTTTTGGGGGGGGGAGTGTTTCTCTACGCAGGCGCTGCAGCGTCAGAGGATGGGGATTCTTGGCATTCCCAACGCCGCCACAGGTATTTTTCCCGTACTGTAATTTTTTTTCTGGAGGGGGGGTTTGTTTGTTTTTGGGTGTATGTGGTTTTTCTTTTGTTTTGGGATTTGTTTGGGGGGGGGTTTTTGGAGGGGGAAAAGGGGGGGTGCATTGTTCTTGTTTCTTTTGGGGGGGTCTGTTTGTTTTGGGTGTTTTTGGGTGTGTTGTTTTTCTTTTGTTTTTGTGTTTTTTGGGGGGGGGGGGGGGTTTGGGGGGAGGGGGGTGTCTTGTTCTTGCCCCAGGCACTGCAGTGGCGGATGGGGATACTGGACAAACCCCACTGCCGGACAAGGTATTTTTCCAGTACTGTTTTTTTTGGGGGGGTGTCTTTTTTTTTGGGGGGGGGGTTTGTGGGGGGGTTTTGTTCTTGCCCCATGCACTGCAGTAGCGGATGGGGATATTGGACAAACCCCCGCTGCCGGCCAATGTATTTTTCCCGTACTGTTTATTTTGGGGGGGGTCTGTTTGTTTTTGGGTGTTTTTGTGTGTGTTGTTTTTCTTTTGTTTGTTTTTTGTTTTTTTGGGGGGTGCTTTGTTCTTGTTTATTTTGGGGGTCTGTTTGTTTTTTGGTGTTTTGGGGTGTGTTGTTATTCTTTTGTTTTTTGTTTCTTTTGGGGGGGTCTGTTTGTTTTGGGTGTTTTTGGGTGTGTTGTTTTTCTTTTGTTTTTGTGTTTTTTGGGGGGGGGGTTTGGGGGGGAGGGGGGTGTCTTGTTCTTGCCCCAGGCACTGCAGTGGCGGATGGGGATACTGGACAAACCCCACTGCCGGACAAGGTATTTTTCCAGTACTGTTTTTTTTTGGGGGGGGGGTCTTTTTTTTTGGGGGGGGGGGGGTTGTGGGGGGGGGGTTGTTCTTGCCCCATGCACTGCAGTAGCGGATGGGGATATTGGACAAACCCCGCTGCCGGCCAATGTATTTTTCCCGTACTGTTTATTTTGGGGGGTCTGTTTGTTTTTGGGTGTTTTTGGGTGTGTTGTTTTTCTTTTGTTTGTTTTTTGTTTTTTTTGGGGGGTGCTTTGTTCTTGTTTATTTTGGGGGTCTGTTTGTTTTTTGGTGTTTTGGGGTGTGTTGTTATTCTTTTGTTTTTTTGGGGGGCGGTTTTGGGGGGGGGGTGTCTTGTTCTTGCCCCAGGCACTGCAGTGGCGGATGGGGATACTGTACAAACCCCGCTGACGGCCAAGGTATTTTTCCCGTAATGTTTATTTGGGGTAGGGGGGTCTGTTTGTTTTTGGTTGTTTTTGTGTATGTTGTTTTTCTTTTGTTTTTTGTTTTTTTTTGGGGGGGGGTTTGTGGGGGTGCTTTGTTCTTGTTTATTTTGGGGGGTCTGTTTGTTTTTGGGTGTTTTGGGGTGTGTTGTTTTTCATTTGTTTTTGGGGTTTTGTTTTGGGGGGGTGTCTTGTTCTTGCCCCAGGCACTGCAGTGGCGGATGGGGATACTGGACAAACCCCACTGCCGGACATGGTATTTTTCCAGTACTGTTTATTTGGGGGGGTTGCTTTGTTCTTGTTTATTTTGGGGGGTCTGTTTGTTTTTGGGTGTTTTGGGGGGTGTTGTTTTTCTTTTGTTTTTTTTGTGGGGGGGTCTTGTTCTTGCCCATGCACTGCAGTGGCGGATGGGGATACTGGACAAACCCCGCTGCTGGCCAAGGTATTTTTCCTGCACTGTTTATTTTGGGGAGTCTTTTTGTGGTTTGAAAAATTGTTTGTTTTTGTGTATTTTTGTGTGTGTTTTTATTAGGGGGGGGGGTTTCGTTTTGGTTTTGCGTGTTTTTTTTTGTTTTTTACCCCTTGTGCTGCAGCAGTGGATGGGGATATTGGACAACCCAGCTGCACTTTTTTTTTTTTTTTTTTAAACTGGGCAGGGTCAAAACACACAGCATCACACACTCCCAGAAGTCCTTGGTTTGTCTCCCACCCCCAGAAGTTCACCATTATATCTCTCACTCCCAGGAGTCACTCGGTCTGTTTTCCACTCCCGGAAGTCCCTGGCTTGTTTCCTTAAGACAATGAACGCGGATGGGGCAGACAGTAAAACGGATGGCAGTGATGAAGACTATCTCCCCAACTCATCTGAGTTGAGCAGTTCAAATGACAGGAGACAGGCGCTGGAAGAAGCCGAGGCTTCCTCCACAGACGGTGGCCTGAACCGACGGACACAGCGCGGCGTGTCAGTCCAGGTTCTTACCCAAAAAGGGGATGGTTCCAGAACATATAGCAAGAAGAAAAACTTCTGCCTATGGTGTGAGAGGCCATATTCCAAAATTGCGAGGTACGTGGAAGCCGTCCACCGCAGTGAGCCAGAGGTAGCAAGGGTACTGAGCTTTGACAAGAACTCCAGGGAAAGGTCAGTGCAGCTGGACCTAATTCGCCACCGGGGGAACTTTGCACATAATATCGGTGTTCTCCGCGAGGGCAGCGGTGTCCTACTACCTTGCAAGCAGCCGGCCAAGGCAGCAGCTCCCCAAGATTTCATGCACTGCGCACACTGCCAAGGTCTGTTCTCCAGGCGACACCTGTGGCGACATGTGAAGAGGTGCCCTCTTCGAAAAAGGGGTGGCCACCCCAAACCTGGTAGAACTCGGGTCCAGTCCCTGTGCACTTACGCCACACCCGTTCCGCCAGGTGTTGGCACCGGCCTGTGGAAGTTGTTGAGCCAAATGAATTATGATGATGTGGTACCTGTGATCAAGGGGGACAGCTGCATCATGCAGTTCGGGCAGCACCTCTACAACCGACTGGGGTCTGATGTCGGCAAGCACGAGTACATCTGCCAGAAGCTCCGAGAGGTGGGTCGTCTCCTGCTGCATGCGATGAAGGTCACTCCATGCTCCGCCCACCCAACTTTTTCCATGTGGTGCATGCCGTCAGGAGCCTGGCTGGCTACGATGACAAGACCAACACCTATAGGGTCCCCTCGCTGGCCCTGAAGGTGGGCCACAGCTTGCAAAAGATTTCCGCCATGGTTGAGTGCCAGGCGCTGATGGAGGGCAGTACCCTGACCGTGGAGAGCGCACGGAGCTTCAGGAAACTGTACGAGGCGAGGTGGAGTGAGCTCATCTGAACTGCTGCCCTGAAGACCCTACGAGAGATAAAATGGAATGCCCCACTCCTCCTACCCTTCACTGACGACGTGAAGCGATTGAACCTGTACCTCCTTGACCGGCAGCGGGAGTACTTGGATGGGTTATTTGCCCACCCTTCTGCAAAGCAGTGGTCAATGCTGGCCAAGATCACCCTCGCACAGTTGATCCTCTTCAACCGCAGGAGGGAAGGTGAGGTGTCCAAGATGCGGCTATCCTCATTTGAATCACGGCACACAGCCGACCTGCAGGGTGACGTGGCCCAGGCCCTCTCAGAGATGGAGAAGGCTCTCTGTCACCACTTCACCTGTATTGAGATACCTGGTAAAAGAGGCAGGAAGGTTCCCGTCCTGTTATCCCCATGCATGCAGAAAGCCATGGAGCTCCTGACCGAGAAGAGGGCAGAGTGTGGTGTCACCCCTGACAATTTCTACATGTTTGCCAGACCAGCCGCCTTATCACACTTCAGGGGATCCGACTGCATTCGTCTCTATGCCCGGGAGTGTGGGGCCAAGCATCCCGAAGCACTGTCCTCCACCCGCCTCCGGAAGCATGTAGCCACCCTTTCCAGGGTCCTCAACCTAAGCGACACCGAGATGGACCAGCTAGCCGATTTCCTCGGACATGACATACGGGTGCATCGACAGTATTACCGTCTTCCAGAAGGTACCCTGCAGCTGGCCAAGTTAAGCAAGCTCTTTGTGGCCCTGGAGCAAGGGAGAATGGCTGAGTTCAGGGGCCGCAGTCTGGAGGAGATCTCCATTGATCCAGATGGTAAGTATCACTGGACGAGTGGCTCAAAGGACTGACACTGTAAGTGGGCTGGTGTGACGGGGTTTACTGTCTTTCTCTATTTCCAGAACCAATCCAGGTGGCAAGTGATGACTCTGGGGATGAGCCAGAGAGGCAAGCCAGTGAGGTGACAGTGGTGCACACCGAGAAAGAAGCAAACAGTGTGGCAGTGGAGGGAGCCACTCCTAAAGGTGGGTGCAACCTCCCATGCTGGTGGGGGGGTTGGTGGGGGGTGGCCTTTGCTGGTGATGGCTTTGCAGGGTGACTGACCTTTCCTCTCCCACATAGGTGACAGCAGAGGTGCTAAGAGAAAACCATGGACCCCAGCGGAAGTCAGAGCCGTTGAAAGACACATGATGCGGTTCATCCACTCCTGCAAGGTTCCGGGCAAGAAGGATTGTGATGCGTGCCTAGGGGCTGAAACCCAAGCACTGAAGGCTCGGAACTGGCTTTCAATTAAATTCTACATAAAGAACCGAATAACTGCGATAATGAGAAAGAGCATGAACTAAATAAATAAATAAAAAATAAGTAAACAAACACATGCATACATACACAAATAAATAAATAAATAAATAAACAAATCAATACATAATAAAATGTGGGTGCCTTTGCACCCGGTGGCCACCTGGGGGGAGGGTGTCACACATAAATTGATCCATATATTATGTCCCCATGGTCCCCTCCCAGGCCGCGCACGCCCGCATCCTCTGTCCCCTTGCACAGGCTCCAGGCTGGGCCCTTCCAGGGGTAAGGGAAATGGTGTCCCCGTGAGGGATGTTCCATACATGGGTCCCGATGAGGTCACAAAAATGTGTGTGTGTGTGTGTGTGTGTGTGTGTGTGTGTGTGTGTGTGTGTGTGTGGTGTTCTGAATTTTTTTTTATATACTGTATATATACATTTCATTGTCTTTTATTGTAAATTACACATTTCTTAGAAGTCCTACCCTGGATTAGAACCCACTGACAGCAGACACTTTACTGATGGAGCTATTTGCTCCAGTACAGGAAGCATGAGAATTGTAACTATATGAAGTTATGTGTAATTGTCAGAGAAGTAACTTCATATAGTGAAAAGATAGCGCAGCCATCAATTAACTTACTTCAATGGTGTCACAGAATGGGGGGAGAAGAGCCCCCCTTCAGAGCAGGAGCCTGGCGGCAGATGACTCCGTGCCTCCCAGAGTTCTGCCTCTTCTCTGTATCAGTCACTCTTACACACATAATGCCGCAGTCATACACACGTACATATTGTACATACATTACACACATACACAGTCACACATACATATACAGTACACAGATACTGTATACACACACACACACACACACACACAGTTTCAATCTGGCAGGCGGGAGCTGCAGCATGTCATCCTCCTGTGTTGCAGGCTGCAGTCTGGTCCCGTATAGCTCCGCCCATTTTCCAGTGTAACTGCACCCTCTTTTAGGTCTGCGGCACACACACACACTGCACTGTGACAGGGGAGAGGGAGAGGGGGCTTCATGCTACCGGGCCGGCGCCACTACCAGGCGCCCTCCGAAGTTTCCGGTGCCTGGAGCTTGCGCTCCAACGAAACTGCCCTCCCTACACCCCTGGCCGACACATGCTGGTATGGGATTCTGGCGGTTGGGATTTTGGCGCCAGGCTTGTGCACCTAGTCGGGATGCTGGTGTCGGCATTCCAAATAGTGTAGGCATTTCAAATGGTGGGATCCTGACCAGATCCCATACGTACGCATGTCTCACTGTGTTCACATCACAATCTCGCAGTAAGCTGTTATGTGCAATAAAGCTGTAGCGGGACACATACATACATATATATATATATATATATATATATATATATATGTAGCAAGAAAACGGCGTCACTCCAAAAAATTGATGTGTATTAAAGATATACAAATCACATAAACATCTCCAACGTTTCGGGGCCCGTAGACCCTTTATATATATATATATATATATATATATATAAATATTTATAAAAGATTAACCCGGCACTCCTGTATAGGGTCTGCGTGCCCCGGTGCCATCAGTGAAAACTGGATACTGGAAAAAAATGCTGCGGCACTCAGGGTCTTGTAAAGCAATCAAATATGTATTGGCATCACAAAATAAAACACCAACGTTTCGGGGTGTCTATCACATCTTGATAACGGGGTTAGACACCCCGAAACGTTGGTGTTTTATTTTGTGATGCCAATACATATTTGATTGCTTTACAAGACCCTGAGTGCCGCAGCATTTTTTTCCAGTATATATATATATATATATATAATAGAAGGCTAATACTGCTCCTCGTCTCTATGGGGGAATTTGAAATGTTTTGCATGCAGGCTGCCAGTAGATTTATTTATTTTTATTTATTTATTTATTTATTAACAGTTTCTTATAAAGCGCAGCATATTCCGTTGCGCTTTACAATTAGAACAGTTATAGAACAAAACTGGGTAAAAACAGACACACAGAGGTTGGATGGCCCTGCTCGCAAGCTTACAATCTATAGGGAAATAGGCATTGATACACAAGGATAGATGCTATCTATTGCATAATGGTCCACCAGATTGCTAGGTTCTTAAGCGCACACGGCCACTGTCGCTGACATTACTGTTTTGATGGTTGGTAACTAGTAATTATATAAACACACATAACTTGCAGAATTACATAGTGATCTCCGCCGACCTACAGGGACCAGAGCTGTCAGTGCTGCAGCTATGCTGTGTGACAATGGCCGGTGGGTCAGGGTCAGGGTCAGACTCATGAGATTCAGCTGTCTGCAGCGGGTCCCATCTTGGTCAAGAATTTCGACCCAGTAATTTACAGATCAACACGGGTATTTTGTCCCTGTGAAAGTGTCAACCCGAGTCGACCCTTTCACACAGAAAAAGGACCGGTGTGTTTCATGAAATTACCGGGTGGAACTGCTTCACCCGGTAATTTCAGTTTCTGCTGAAAGGGGTATTAGTGGCCAAGATACAATACAGGGAGCATTCTAGTGACTCATTTATAATCCTAAAGACAGTCTAGCTACCAATTTACAATGCAAGGACCTCTGGTGATTGAAAGGAATAACTGTACAGATAAAGTGGTTATTATTACGTACCCTCCTGTCCCGGTTATAAGTCTGTAATGGGCTTTCTGAGCTTCTCGTCCTGTGACACAGATAATCATGGGAGTTACTTTCCTCCTTATGCTCTGCAAGTCACAAAGCTCTTTACAAAGGCTTCCAGGAAAGTTTGCGCTTGACCTTTCCCCTTTCCTTTCCTTTCTGCAGCAAGTAATTAAATTATGTTTTGTTAACACAAGTCTGCTGTCATTCAATGGACAGCTAACTGACAGGTATAACAGTTGTTACATTTTGCAAACCGTCTGGCCAGTTTTTGTGGATACAATATCAGTTTTCTTTAGAATTGCATTCTAAACCCTTTTGGCCCACAGCACCTATTGTACTACACGGAGTGTAAGCTCTTGCAATCAGGGCCCTCTCTCCTTATGTTTTGTTACATAATTCCCCATTTTGCAGATTATAATTATATATTGTTGTCAGTTTGTTTATTGACAGCATCTTTCAATAGTGTTCACTGTATACATGGGCGTAACTATAGTGGGTGCTGGGAGTCCTGTTGCTATGAGGCCCAGAGGCTTAGGAGGCCCAGGTCATATACTGAGGACACGTAAAAGGGAGCTGACAGGTGAAGGTCAGAAGGGGAGCAGGCAATCAGAGGACAGGGCCCCTCCATTAAGCCCAGGTAATTAGTACCCACTCCCCCCACTCTCTTAGCGCCACTGCCAATAATCAGTAAATAAAACAACTAGGGGAAAATATACTAAAGGTCGTTTTTGATCGATTTTTTTGTGTGTGATAATGCCGTGATTTTGCTGATCATGAATTTACTTAGGGCCTAATCGAATGTAACTCCATTGTCAGACTCCACTTCGCGGTAAATCACCATTAGGAACAAACATTGGGGGTAATTCTGAGTTGATCACAGCAGGAAATTTGTTAGCAGTTGGGCAAAACCATGTGCACTGCAGGGGATGCAGATATAACATTTGCAGAGAGAGTTAGATTTGGGTAGGTTATTTTGTTTTTGTGCAGGGTAAATAATGGCTGCTTTATTTTGACACTACAATTTAAGATTGCAGATTGAACACACCACACCCAAATCTAAGGGTGTGTACACACGGTGAGATCTTTTCTTCCGATTCTGACTATATAGTCAGAATCGGAAGAAAAGATAGTGCAGATCGCAAGGTGACAGTCACCTTGCGATCCCGATTCGATGCCGATGCGCGGCCCCGCGCGGTCAGCATCGGCAGAAAAAATAGACTGTGCAGGCAAGTCAATCTTGACTATCTCTATATAAGAGATAGTCAAGATTGACACTTAGCCAAAATCGCACAGAACCAGGATCGCAAGCACACTCATTATGTGCTTGCCAGTATCGCAGGCACATAATGAGTGTGCTTGCGATCCTGGTTCTGTGCGATTTTGGCTAAGTGTCAATCTTGACTATCTCTTATAGGGATCAGGTTCCAGTCTCTATCCTAGTGCACTTGAATTATGCATCATACGTATGTTACATTATACTTCATAAGAGCATGTTTTTTTATTTTTAATTTACCAAGGGGCACAGAACATGTACTCTGTAATGGTTAGCCAAACCTCTGTGGTGTCTGGCCACGCCCCAGTGGAGCATGGCCACACCCTCAAGCATGGGCCCCTACAGCAGCATTCCCCCGGTGGGCCTTTCATTCCCCAGTCCGACACTGAATGTTGGAGTACAGAATAAGCCTCAGGTACAGCAATTTACTCCTAGCGCTGCTACCGCAAAGTCTACCAATAATGATGGTTTCTGACTAGCAGCTGTCCCTTTTAAAACCCGGGGCAGAGCGCTTGTAAAAATATATAAAGCAGACGCATTAGCTGAAAAGGAAAATAAGAGTTAAAAATGTATAAATGTTTAAGCTCCTTTGTAGAAGTTATTGTCAGGACTTGCACTGAAGGTGGTGCGGGGTATCCAAGATAATGCCGGGTGTTTGTAGGTATAAGCCGCAGCTGCAGCGGCTCCGCTGACTAGACTAAGCTGTCCCTATCTCTGTCTACCTGCCTCCATGCAGAGCTTCGGCTGGTCACCTCCGTCCTCTGTCCTCCATGCTGGGGTAGTGGTTACTTCTGTGTTGTGCCGCCATCACTGTCCTGATGCCGCTTGCTCGAATGCACGCTCCAACGCGTTTCTGGCCGTAGCCCTTTGTCATCTCCCTCCACATCTCCCCGTCTGTAAGGCCTTTAACATGATTTTGCCCTATTGTGTGCTCTTATGCTTTGCATACAAACATGAGTCAGGCCTCTTGTGAGTAAAAAAACATTTCATATACAGGGAGAACTAGGCTCTGTGTCCACCCCGCTAGCCTGCCCCTAGAAATGTGCGCAATCAGCACACTGAATCTCAGATAACTCTGTATTGCAAGCTGTTGCCTGTGTGGGCAACAAAAGTCTACAGATCTTTGCAATAAGGGGATAAATGTGTCATTTTGAAAAAAAAACAACAATCAAACAAAAACAAAAAACCTTGGATGTGGGCACCATATAAAGAATGTGATGAGTTGTGAGTATATGTGAGGAAGTCTGAGTGATGTGTGGAGCTCTGTGGAGACTGACATATGAAAAGATGTAAGTGCACGTGGGGAGGTGTGAGTGACGTGGGCTGGTGTGAGTGACATGTGGAGAATTGCAAGTGTAATGTAACGTGTGAGTGACGTGGGGTGGGTTAAGTGCATGAGTGACATGGGAATGTGTGAGTTCACGTGGGGAGGTCTGAGTGATGTGTGGAATTCAGAGTGACATGAGGATATGAATAATGTGTGCACATTGAATGGGGAGGTGTGAGTGACATGGGCAGATGTAAGTGCATGTGGGGAGGTGTGAGTGGCATGTGGGGAATTGCAAGTGTAATGTGAGGTGTGAGTGTGAAATTTTGGAGCTAATCTGGGCTTGCACAATACTGGGGTACGAACACGCATAACCAGTGGAGACTGGAAAATACACTCACACAATTGCACCACTTACCTGGCAACATCAGCTTATCCCCAGTACAATAGAAATAATATTTCTGAAAGGATTAAATTAATCACACTTATAGTTGGAACATAATCCACAGGAAATATAGTAACACCACAATACTGGTTTCCTTATAGTCAACCCTGGGGGAACCATTTTGGGCCTGTTCCTTTGTAGTGATGCTTCTCTTCTGTTACTGCCAGAACCGCAGAGGTCCTGCTTCTCTGTTGTCTCTCTGTGTCGGCAAGCTCCCATATCCACAAGCTAAACGGGGATGAAACTGAAGGAAGAACATAATTTGTCCTTGCAGTTTTTCATAGTAGCAATTGTTTCTTTGTCCAGCGGGAGCTGTTATCCCTTGCTAGCATACATACATACATACAGCGTCCACAGATCTCACCACTGAATCTCTTGAGTATACTTAGCTTTAGGCTAGGGATGGCCATCAACCATCAATGTTTTGCATCTGATGGGGATGGTTTCTGCAGTCGATAGTGTAGGTCAGATGGCACAAGTTGCCTTCTTCTATGCATCGCATATTAGTGGCTTCCTCCACTTGCAATGAATCAATTTCATGTTTTTCGTTTTCAGAAAGAAGGTCTTGAAAATGTTCTCCTTTTGGAAAACAAAACACATTGAATTGACGCATTGCTGAAGGCAGACTACCCTGACCTTGGTAACTGAACTGGCATATATAGTGGCAGATGCTCAATTAGCTTAGTGATATCATTCAGGTGCTTGAAAGGGAGGGGTATTTCTAAGCAAGAAAAAAAAAGGCATTTTGTTTCCCCCAGCACCCTGAATGATAACAGTAACCAGATTTAAATCCCACACAATATTAGAATTCAGAGATCTCGGTTACATATATTTGCGCAAATGTATGAATAAGTCCCAAAGCCACATCAAGGCGTCTCTATATATTTGGGGTCCCTAGCACTATAGGTGCACGGTGTGGCACCCCAAAGCACCAGTATAAGCCAGAAAGCCCAGGACAGCATACCAGTGATAAAACTATAGTGTTAATAAATTAATGTTAGGAAGCTGAAGCTATAAAGTTGATACAAAAATGAGATGTAGTTAAAATGGAGAAATAGTGTTAAAGAAATTAGTATGTGTAAAGTGTTAATAGAATGTAAAGGTATGCCACACTAAAGCCATCCAGCTCAGCCAGTCCAGAGGCACCACACCCCACAGCCTCAAGCCCACACAATGCCACTCCAGCCTCATGCTCCTCCCCATGTATCTTCATCCTCATGCACCCTCTGTTTCCCCAGCTGCTGAAGTGGTTTGCTGTTGGGGGGTAGGGGGAGTTGTGTAGGGGGTTGTTAGGGAGTAGGGGGAGTCACTAACTCCAAGCACTGGCAGGTCTCTTGCCGAACCTTCCCTTCTCTGTCACTTCTCCCCATACTACCGGTCTCAAATCACTGCCCCTTCTTTACCTCCACACACCTGTCCATCTCTGTCTCTCTCTGTAATCTCTGTCCCCCTCCTCCACTTTTTCTTATCTCTGTTTCCCTCCACCCCAATGGGGGTACAGTGTGTGTGTGTGTGTGTGTGTGTGTGTGTGTGTGTGTGGTAGGTGGTGGGGGTTCAAGGGTACCGGGACTTGATATCCGGTGAGGCAGCTCCAAGTGTTGACAGGATTCAGTGCTGGCTGTGTCTATGAGGGGTTGCACTGTATATCTGTCTAGCAACCACGCAGGTCTTTGAGTCAGTGGTGGTGGTGGGGGTGATATCAACAGAATTTAAGCTCTTAGAATATTTCTCTTACGTCCTAGAGGATGCTGGGGTCCACATTAGTACCATGGGGTATAGACGGGTCCACCAGGAGCCATTGGCACTTTAAGTGTTTGAGAGTGTGGGCTGGCTCCTCCCTCTATGCCCCTCCTACTAGACTCAGTTTAGAAAATGTGCCCGGAGGAGCCGGTCACAGCTAGGGGAGCTCTCCTGAGTTTTCCTGGTAAAAATGTTTTTTTAGAGTTTATTATTTTACAGGGAGGCTGCTGGCAACAGGAGGCCTCCCTGCAGCGAGGGACTGAGGAAGGGAGCAGTGTCCACCCTGCGGGGTCTGAGCCACTGTCTCCGCTGACTGGACACTGAGCTCCAGAGGGGTCTGATCATTCTCCGTCACAGGGGAACACTCGCCCCAGCAGCATGCCACCACCCCCTTGCAGAGCTGAAGAATCGGTGGCGAGTGAGACACCGACCCCCCTAGCAAGCGGGGGGTCGGTGTGAAGATAGCGGCACAGGGTAGGAGCGCAGTATTAACTGTGCTCTGGGGATGGCTCAGCGGTACATGGTGCGGCACTGTGAGGGGCGCCCTGAGCCAGCGCGACACCCTACTAGAAGCCTGTCGGGGTCCCCGGATCTCAGCCAGCACTAAATCCTCAGGCCAGTATAATCTGAAGAAGAGCGGGAAGACAGCGCCATTAAGGGGGTGGAGCTTCTCCTCAGAGCGGCCCCAGCAGCGTTCATCGCCATTTTCCTGCCTGCACAGCGCTGATCAGGAGAAACAGGTCCCTCCACAGCAACTCCAGCTATCTGTAAACAGTACCAGGGGGTTGTAGAAGGAGGGGGGAGGCTGCAATACAACTGTGTATCCTATTAAGGTGCACAGTCAGCGCTGATAAGGGGTCTCCTTTTGGTAAAAGCGCTGTGTGTGGGTTGGCTCCAATCTCTGTGTCTCTCTTGCCATTCTTGGGGGGGGAAACTCTGTCTGCCCTCACCTGTGTGTGTGTGTAGAGTGTTTGGTGGTCTCCTTTAGCCATGTCCAGGGACACTGTGTCATATGCTGCAGAGGATTTGTCCTCCCAGGATGATCCCATTCCGTGTAATCAGGATAGCACTGGTTTAGCGCAGATACCAGCAAGGGAGCCTGAGTGGTTTTCCTCTATTAAATCTTGGATTTCTCAGATTTCTGACAGGTTTGCATGTAATGAATCTGCAACCCAGGTATTACAGGACTCTATGGCAGTATGGCCTGATTCTGGTACCTCGGGACGCTCCGCTACTGTATATACCCCCTCAAACATTCGCTTGTGCATGTCACGCAGGACAGAGGAGTCACTAGGGTTGGTGTCACCCGGTGTGGTACCTCATGGTGTCACCCCCCATGGACCTCCTCCCCTATCACACCATAAGGAATCCTGGCCGGGGGGGGTGAATGGGCGGCGACGCACCGTTTGAGGGGCGTGGTCCGGACAACGCAGATGTTTCCGGACCATTTGTCGGGCGGGCCGCGGCAGCTGCATGACGGCACACGCAGCTAGGCTGCAGAGGCAGAGGGCTACCCCCCCCCCCCCCCCCCCCCGTCTCCCCCTCATGCTAGAGAAAGCAGTTGTAGTTTTGCTACGTTTAGCGTACTAAAACCACAGCTCATCTGGTGAAATGTGGGGATATGGGGTATCATGTGGAGAAATGGGGTATCATGTGGTGTCTTGGTGGTGACATGGGGTATCATGTGGTGTCTTGGTGGTGACATGGGGTATCATGTGGTGTCTTGGTAGTGGCATGGGATTTACTTGGTGGTGGCACTGATTAACCAATTTCCCCTAAACAGCAACCGCAAACATATCCCTGTCCAAGAACCCATTACTGAAGCCCCCCGTCTCCGTGCATCCATTACCCCATCTCTCCCCAATTCGTTATCAATCCCTCCTTCCAACACCCATTAGCACATTCATCCACCCACACTATCAGCTCACATAAAGCTCCCCTCACACAGCGGCACCCATACTACGCTCACACAGCAGCACCCATACTACGTCACACAGCACCCATACTACACAGCACCCACACTACACTCACACAGCAGCACCCATACTACGCTCACACAGCAGCACCCATACTACGTAACACAGCACACATACTACATAGCACCCATACTACACTCACACAGTGGCACCCATACTACGCTCACACAGCACCCATACTACACTCACACAGTGGCACCCATACTACGCTCACACAGCGCTCATACTAAACTCACACAGCACCCATACTACACTCACACAGTGGCACCCATACTACGCTCACACAGCACCCATACTACACAGCACCCATACTACACTCACACAGTGGCACCCATACTACGCTCACACAGCACCCATACTACACAGCACCCATACTACACTCACACAGTGGCACCCATACTACGCTCACACAGCGCTCATACTAAACTCACACAGCACCCATACTACACAGCACTCATACTACGCTCACACAGTGGCACCCATACTGCACTCACACAGCACTCATACTACACTCACAAAGCAGCACCCATACTACGTCACACAGCACCCATACTACACTCACACAGTGGCACC